>NC_064851.1:153598811-153898811 GCF_024139225.1 Suncus etruscus | reverse complement strand
AAGCTTGCCACAAATTGCATGGGAGTATAGTTAGGGCAGAGAAGGGACCGCTATGAAAATGATAGTTGGAAATGATCATTCTGGACATGAACTGAGTGCTGAAAGGAGATAAAGTGATAGGCATAATATCCCTTCAGTAACAATGTTGCAAAACACAATGTCTAAAATGAGAGAGAGAGAGAGAGAGAGAGAGAGAGAGAGAGAGAGAGAGAGAAATATCTGCCATAGAGGCAGGCAGAGGCAGGAGGGGTGGAAGGAGAAAACTGACTCAAGAAACTGGTGACAAAAATGTGCGCTGATAAGGATGTTGTACATTGTATGACTGAAACTCAACCACGATCAATTTTCTAACTGCATAAAATGCATGTATAAGGGGCCGAGAGATAGCACGGAGGTAGGATATTTGCCTTGCATGCACAAGGATGGTGGTTCAAATCCCGGCATCCCATATTGTCCTCTGAGCCTGCCAGAAGAGATTTCTTGGCATAGATCCAGGAGTAACTGCTGAATGCTGCCAGGTGTGACCCAAAAACAAAACAAAACAAAATGCATGTATAAAAATGCATCTCATAAGTGGCTCTGATTCATAACTGGGAGAAGCAATGAATAGATTTTTTCAAAATATACCATATAGAAATTAAAAAATATATAGAGAGGGTCCAGAAAGATGGGCAATGTACTTGTCTTGTATGAGGCCAATCCAGGTTCAATTCCCTAGTACTCCATATGGTTCCCCACACAATCAAACACAAACAAATAAAAGATATATAGAACCTGTTTATTTTTTCATTTTCACCTGAACTGCAGAAGAATTTCATGGAAATAAATAAAAATGGTTGCAAGACACATGAAATAGTGTCTTTCATTGAGTATCAACTACATACATACTAAATTCTGAAATGTTATTTCTACTCTTTAGGTGTGTAAATATTCTACAAAATGATGCTCCTTAGTATCACATTATCAAGTGGGTAAAGGGGTTTTTTCACGCATAGATTCTCTGAGGCTTGGGCTAAGTCCTTGCTCATCTCTCTCAGAAGTCCCTTTGTTGAATCTGGGCAAGAAACTGAGTGTACCCCAAGACTTGATGATGGAGGAACTATCACTACACAACAATCGAGGATCTCTCCTCTTCCAGAAGAGACAACGCCGAGTACAGAAATTCACCTTTGAGTATGCAGCCAGCCAGCAGGAGGTGAGTGACTCACTTATCCTGGTAGAGAAACTGAGTCCAGAGAGGGTCAGTTGTTAGTCTGACCAGGTGAAGACTCAAAATATCTGGAAAAACTCTCAACTGCATGTGAGAAAAACAGTGACATCCTTGAAATGAAACTCCTGCCTTACAGTGTGTTCTTAGGTGTAGCTCCTTAGGTATGGCCACAGATACAAAGCATAAAGTGAGTAGGATGAACAAGCAGTGAAGTGATTTCTACAAAAGGTCAGATGAAGAGCCAAGTGATGCTCTGGGCTGTACTTTTAGCAAACAAAATTTAGATTAGATTTGATTTGATCTAAGATAGAAAACAGTTCCTTGCACTTCTCCTATTGGAAGAAGGGAAAGGCCCTGAAACAATGCACTGGTAGAGGCCCTTAGAGAATAGCTTTTCCAACACAACAGATGGCTTCAGGTTTTGTAGTGAACTCAGGGATCACCCTCTCACGCACCATTCCATTTACAGACTATATTGAGGTGATCGAGAAAAACTCATCCTGAAAAGCAATAAATGGGAAAAATACCTTCTTGTTATGCACCTAAGCTAGTGAGTACTTGAATTATATCCTAGTCAAGACCTATGAGCTTGATTGTTATCATCACTTCCATTTTACAGAGAAATGAAGTTGAAGGCTGAGGATGTTAAGTATCTGCTCAATATTATACAACAACTATCAGCTCTCTGTCCAGACATTAGATTTGTGCACTATTATCCTATTAGCTAACTTCCATCCTCCCCCAACTGCCCCACAACCTTACTGGAATTTGGCGAGCTGGGATTAGACTCCTACCTGAGTTTTTAGTAGATCTTTTACTTTTTAGTGATATCTTTGCACTTTGACCCATTGAGTCTCTCTGGGATTGCTGTACCTGTCACAGGTCTTGACTGGAGGTGCTCAGGAGAAAGTGACTGGAAGAGTGGAGCAGAGGACAGTGAGCATGGAGGGAAGCCCACAGAAAGGTGGGCTTGGGGGCGGGCTGGGCAGCTGGGCTGTAGAGTTCCCTACCACTGAGTCCTCTGTGACCAGGTTGCCAATGGCCCAGAAGAGCAGACCTACTTGTCAGACCTGCACAACTTCAAGGGTTCTCCTGGGAACTCACAGCTGATAGGCCCTATGAAGGATGCCTATAGCCCCAGTGCTCTGGCACCAGGTGAGTGAACTCGGTGACCAGGGGGACTTAGATAAGAAGTGGAGCATGGGTACATTCCTTGGGAGGTAGTAAGTCACATACCACTCCATTCATAAGACACATTACAACACACAGCACAAGACTTGTCCCATTATAATACACACAGTACCAATCCATACCACAAACCACACACATAAATACATTACAAATACATACTGTACACCGCTTGCTACATGAACCATACACATAAACATATGACAAAGGCACACAGCACACAAATTAGACACCACATCATGCACACCACACCAGACAGAGGTTCCACAAATCATATAAGCATGTGATAGATACACATATGCACACACATATCACATCACTGGCCAAACACAAGCCCAAGGAGTGCAGTGTCCAGGCTCATGTAGCTGTCCAGAGTCCCTGTGCATAGAGAATACACAGTCCACTGCTCCTTGCCTCCAGGACCAAAATGGGCCCACTGTGCTGGAGTTAAGTCACAGCAGTGCTGCTTCTCTCTCAGCTCTATGTCTCACCAGATACTTCCCTTCCCCAATCAGTCCTATTCAGGGGTGTGTATATGTGAGAACGTGGGACAGTCTGCTCTGCCTGCCTGCCTGGCACATGCCATGCTTCCCTCTGCAGGTTATGCTGAGCCTCTGAAGGGAGTTCCTCCTGAGAAGTTCAACCACACAGCCATCCCCAAGGGTTATCACTGTCCATGGCAGGAGATGGGCAGCTCCAGACACTTCCAGAGCTATGTAGGAGGTCACATCCCCCATCCTGCCAGCTATCGAAATTTCAACAAGTAAGATGGGATCAGGGCTTGAGGAGAGAGTGTTAACAGTAGTTTCTGTATTTCCTGGTCATGCTTGGCCTGCCAGGTCCCTTTGAAGGCTTTACACATCTTTTGGACTCCTTTTTTTTTTTTTGAGGGGGGAGGGTCACATCTGGTGGCATTTAGGGTTACTCCTGGCTCTGCACTCAGAAATTACTCCTGGCAGGTTCAGGGATCCATATGAGCCAACTCAGGTTGGCTGAATGCAAGGCAAATGTCCTACCTGCTGTGCTATCACTCTCTGGCTCCAGCCTTTGGAACCTTACCAGAGCTCAATAGAATACTGGCCTCAGCAGAGTAGGTGCTAAGTACATTAAGTATATATTAGAAAGTGAATAGGTGAACGTACTACCTAAGTTGCTAACAAATTTCATTCCACAGCAGGGAGACAGATACTGCAATTTTTCATTTTTGCACACAGAGCACAATTCATGAATACCAAAGACTGCCCAAAATTAAAAAATCAAGCAGGGGCCGGAGAGATAGCATGGAGGTAAGGCATTTGCCTTTCATGCAGAAGGTCATTGGTTTGAATCCCAGCATCCCATATGGTCCCCCGAGCCTGCCAGGAGCGATTTCTGAGTAACCCCTGAGCACTGCTGACCCCCCCCCCCAAAAAAAAATCAAGCAGTCAAAGGGCTGGAACTCAGTCTGGGTTTGTCTTACTCTTCAGCTTATGTTCTTATTCTCCATTACTCTTAAAATTTATTATTCTGCCTGTTGGGCAACACTTAGGGGGATTCAGGGATTACTCCTGGCTCTACAATAAGGAATTATTCCTGTCAGGTTTCAGGGGACCATGTAGGGGTACAATGCAAGTAACTATCCTAACTGCTGTAGTAATTCTCTGGCCCCACCATCACTTCCTTTCTCTGTGTAGGGGACCCATATCTTTTTTTTTTTTTTTTTTTTTTTTTTTTTTGGTTTTTGGGCCACACCCATTTGACGCTCAGGGGTTACTCCTGGCTATGAGATCAGAAATCGCTCTTGGCTTGGGGGGACCATATGGGACACTGGGGGATCGAACCGTGGTCCGTCCTATGCTAGTGCTTGCAAGGCAGACACCTTACCTCTAGCGCCACCTCTCTGGCCCCGGGACCCATATCTTACTGATCTCAGACAAGCTCAGCCTTTTTCTCACTCTTATTGGTGATTTGGAAGAGGCCTAGGAAATAGCTTTGAGGCTGTTCCAAAGTGAGAATTGGCTTTGAAAGTTTAGCCAGCAGATTTGAGAGCCACAGCAGAATGACTCATACTGTTGAAAGCAAATGGTTTCAACGTAAGCCAAATGCTAACTCCACACCTGATTGTGTGACCTTAGGCAAGAGGCTTAGGCAAGTGCTTAAGCCCACTAAGACTTAATTTTCAACATATAAAATCTATTATCATAGTGCCTACTTCCTAAGATGATGTGAAAAAGCAATTGACAAAATTTATGGCAGGTAATAAACTTGTTGAAAAACAAGTAGTGATGTCTATGATTGATTATGTTATAATTATACTGTTTTTAATTTTTTTCCTTTTTATTTAAACACCATGGTTACAAGGTTGTTCATACTACTGTTTCTTTTTCACAGATAAAGTTGGTATTGAGTTAGTCATACAGCGTATAACAACATTCACCAGTGCACATTTCCCACCCAGTCAACAGTTTCCCTCTCACCCTCCCTTATACCCTCTTCCTTCCCACCCACCCTCTCCCACTTGCCTCTGTGGCAAGCATTTTCTTTTTTCTTTCTTTCTGTCTGTCTCTCTCTCCTTTTTTGACATTGTGGTTTTCACTACTGCTAATTAAGGAGTGACGTGAATGGCCCTTTCATATAAGACCCTTCTCTACTCTAAATGCACTCTCTGCTCTTTGTAGCCATTACTAATGTTGTTTTTATTTGGGGGGTGGTGGTGGAAAGCACACTCGGCTGCGCTCAGAGGTTACTCTTGGCTCTGGACTTAGAAATTGCTCCTGGTAGACTCGAGGAACCATATGGGATGCTGGGGTTTGAATCACCGTCCTTCTGTATGCAAGGCAAATACCCTGCCTCCATGCTATCTGTCTGGCCCCATTTTCTGATTTCTATCTTCATATCCTCTTGATTCTTATTTGTTTTCCATTTAACTTGATCTGTGCTTTCTTTGAGCTCCGTGAACATCCTCCATATTTATTCTGTAAACACCTTATTTGAGAGGATACCTAGCTGATTGGTACTTTTCACGTCATCAGCTGCCATCTTCATTCTCTGTACATGGGGTTGTCCTGCATTGTTTCCCCATTGCCACGCTTGTGGTGTGGTTTTGACGATGTGCTGTGGTGGGGTTCATGGGAGAAGATGTGTGCGGCCCCGGAGTGAAGCAGAGTGGCCCTGCTCCTCTGGTTCCACCTTATTGAGTGAGGACAGCTTACCGGGTGTTGGGCCCTGAAGAGATTATGTTTGCTGTCATCTTCTTGGCTGCCTCACTCAGAAAAGCAGACAGGGAGCAAGGCAGCAGTCCTTTATAATGGCTCTCTTGTGCCCAAACACATGGCAAGCATCAGCCCCCACCTTTATTGGATGGGGGCAGCTTACCGGGTGTTGGACCCTAAAGATGTTTGCTGTCATCTTCTTGGTTACTTCACGCAGAAAAACAGCAATACCCTTCTTAAAATTAAAAAATAAATTTAAGGGGCCAGAGAGATAGCATGGAGTTGGGGCATTTGCCTTGCATGCAGAAGGATGGTGGTTGGAATCCTGGCATCCCATATGGTCCCCTGAGCCTGCCAGGAGTGATTTCTGAGCATAGAGCCAGGAGTAACCCCTGAGTGCTGCTGGGTGTGACCCAAACCCCCCCAAATAAATAAATAAATAAATAAATTTTAAATCACAGACTTAGTAGTAGATAAATAGTTCAATACACCATCCATTTTGTCCCTTAAGCCACCCGCCCCCTATTATCTTATCAAAAAAAGAACTATGCAACTACAAATAAAGGTAGTCTCTTTGTTCACCATCCTCTAATCCCAGTTCCCTTCATACTGATAACACTATTGTCAGGTTGATGTTCATGTCTTAACGCAGTTTTCCATAAACAACAGCACATGTTTAAGGATAATGGCTTGTTTTGTAGGCATATGTGTATGCGGATCCTTTACATTTCTTTTTATCACTTGTTTGCTTATTTTATTCAACATCATGCGTTTTATTTTGAACTCTAATGCATATAAGACTTTTAATTTATTTCCACATACAATATAGTATCCTGTCATGTGAACACATGTTTGCTTCTTGATTTATCTAACAATGAGCATCTGAGTCATTTCTAGTTTGTCCACTAAGGCACTGTTCACACCTGCTTCCTCATCCCTTCATGCTAGGCTTCCTGTGGCAATGTACTTTCAGGTAGAGCTACTAATGCACAGTACACACTTTTTCAGATTAAAATACTCCACTAAAATTATTCTCAAGGTAGGAATTCTCCTCCAATCAACCATGTATTAGTGATGACACATTATTCCTTCTTGACCATCTTAAAGATCAGTAAGGGCATGTCTCTATTATAAGCAGCATTTTCCCAATTCTCAGTAACTGTTCCAATTTTCCTTTCTCATTCCAATTTGTGGAGAGGGAAACACTATTTGTATTGTTCTGTGTGTGTGTGTGTTGTGGTGTGTGTGACAAAAGGGAGACAAAGGCTTTATTGTCTCAAATGGATTCCCATTGGGGAAAATTAAAAATTTTTCCTAGGAAAACCCAATCTAATACTGAAAAACAAGGTTTATTTCTAAGCAGTATTGCCAGACACTATAAGCAAATTTAAAAATTGACAGGTGTTGAAAAGATCTATTAAAGAGGTACACAAAAAAAGACCTTGGTGTAGGAGCTGGAGAATAGTGTGTAAGGCACTATTCTAAACTGCTGGCTAAAACTGGTTAGATCCCCAGCAACCCCCATATAGATCCTCAAGCCACCATGAGGAGTGATTCCTAAGTGCAGAGCCAGTAGTAATTCCTTGAGCATTATAGGGAGTGGTTCCAAACAAAACAAATAAATAAAATTTTTGGTGAAGAGAAGGGGAAACCTGAGGCTCAGAAAATCACTATAACTGGTGACCAGAATGCCATATTCTGCCATTCCTTGCCACACAGCCCACCTCTCTGCTATTCTTTTTTTTTTCCTAGGACCCCCAGTGCCCCTTTGGAGGACCCCTGGTGGGGGATATCATCCCCCAAAGCATGCACTCCCCTTCATCTCTCGGAGCTCACCAGTGGCCTGGAATTCCTTCGTCTCAGACCCAGTTTCCAACAGAGTAGCCACAAGGCTGGGTCCGAAAACCTTCCAGAATCTGAGGAGCTATAGGCCCTCGGAGAATTTTCAATTACCCAGTTCTATGATTTTGAGTAACATCTGAAGCCAAGACCACTGAACAGGCCCTTCACGTTTACAAAAGTCTTTCATACACATAAATTTATTTGCATCTCAAATGGTTCCTGAGCCCAAGAATTAGGAGTGATTTCTTGAGTAAATTTCCTAGAATAACTTCTGAGCTTTGCTGGGTGTGACCCACAAACAAACAAACAACAACAACAAAGAGAAAAGTCTTTCCTTTCAGTGAGATGTGTATAGTCTTTCTGTCAGCATTCACCTTACACCTACTGTTTGCATGATATTGTTTCAAGGGCCAGAAAGAGTATGTGCCTATGCCTACATTATATAAGTCCATATTGTAAAATAGTATAGAAGTTTAGATGGTAAATGAAGTATATAACTTATGTATGTGAGAGTATGTACTTGAAAGTATATACTAAAAGGTGTCTATGCTATCTAGTATTTCTTGCATATACTGAATTGTAGAAAGACATAATCTAGAAACAGTAATTAATCTAAACTTTCCTGAAGTGTACTCTATTAACAATTGAAAAAGACAAGTGCAGGAAGGCAGAAGAGAAGGTTCCTAAATGTTGTGAGACAGGATTTCAGAAAGGGTTAGAGTGACCTCAGTATAGAAATGAAAGTCCACTATACAATGTAGTAACCTGTCATTTGAATACGTTTTGCTTCAGTTATCTATCAATGGGCAAAGGGTGATGTGGAATGGATGTTCGCATGAGTGGAAGTGAATGTGTAAAAGTCTCAAATTGTCACGAGACATAAGGAGTTATGGAGAAGGGGGGCAATTGTTAGAGGTGTTAATAAGACTCAGAGTAGGGTGGCATTACTAAGGAAACATTCGGTGAGGAGGTTAAGCTGTTTCCTTTGTACTAAGTAGAACAAAAATTGGAAAGGAAGTAAGACCTGGGTTGCATAAAGAGAAGTAAAGCTGGACTGGGGGAACTTGGCCATAGGTGTGAAAGTAGATACAAAGGTGTGGAACATTTAAAAGGAATCCTTTCTTTTATCTCCTTACCATCCTAAGCTGGTACTAGGGTAGATCTTGTCTCCACCAGGTTCATTAAGAATGAAGAGAGGGGCCTGGAGAGATAGCACAGCTGGCGTTTGCCTTGCAAGCAGCCGATCCAGGACCAAAGGTGGTTGGTTCGAATCCCGGTGTCCCATATGGTCCCCCGTGCCTTCCAGGAGCTATTTCTGAGCAGACAGCCAGGAGTAACCCCTGAGCATAGCTGGGTATGGCCTCCCCCCCCCCCAAAAAAAAAAAAAAGAAATGAAGAGAGATCATCAAGTGAAGATGACTGATGATAATGAAGGTGGTGGTGGACAACTAAGTTATGCAGGACTTTTATTGTAAGTCTCAGAACCTTGAGTTGACTCTACACAATGATATTTCTAATTTTCAGTACAGCTCTATGCAAGAAAGATGGTGGTCCCCAAATCACATATGTGTTTAATCTTCAAATAGAGTAGTGTGTTGTCCCAGATTTTGACATAAAAAATTGGGAATCTATTCTACTTCCAGTGGGTGTCCCACTGCAATGAAAAAATGTCCAAAGCAGTAACCATGCCTACTGGATCACTGGATTATGGCATCCTACTTAGAATTTAGAGGTTAAGAATTCAGGCTGGTAGTCGAATGGCTGCATTGCTATCTATTTCTAACTTCACCTTCAACAGCAGTGGGCCTCTGTTTCTCCACTTACAGCAGTAATCAGGATAAGAACAGAAGAAAGCCCTTGTTAGGCTTGTGAACATCATAAGATACAGATATAATAAGTGTTCAATCATGATTAGATATCCTGCAACAACTGGAAAAGATGTTCTTGTAGTAAATGCAGTCTGTCTGAAGGAAAACCTCTGGTCACTGTCTAGGTGTCTTTAAACTTGAATTACCACTTCCTGTATCTCTTTGGAGGATAGGGAAGTTTGGAAATCTTTCTGGCTTCCTGGTTTGTGGGATGGTTTTGCATTTTCTTTTGCTCTGATGTTTCACCATGCTTTACACTGTCTCAATAGGCAAGCAACCTGATACTTACAATTGCTTGCAATTGATTGATGTGCTATCTTGGATTTCGAAACTACCATTTAAAGTCATGTTTCCCTCTCATTCACTGCTGGAGGGAATACTGTCTAGTCTAGCCTTTATGGAAAACAATATGGAGATTCCTCAAAACACTGGAAATTGAGTTCCCATATGATCCAGCTATACCACTCCTAGGGATATACCCTAGGAACACAAAAATACAGTTCAAAAATCTCTTTCTCACACCTATATTCATTGCAGAGCTATTTACAACAGCCAAACTCTGGAAACAACCAAGATGCCATTCAACAGATGAATGGCTAAAGAAACTATGGTACTGGGGCCAGAGAGATAGCAAGCAGGTAAGGCTTTTGCCTTTCATGCAGAAGGTCATTGGTTCGAATCCCGGCATCCCATATGGTCCCCCGAGCCTGCCAGGAGAGATTTCTGAGCATGGAGCCAGGAGCAACCCCTGAGTGCTGCTGGGTGTGATCCCAAAACCAAAAAAAAAAAAAAAAAGGAAGGAAAAAGAAAAAGAAACTGTGGTACATATATACAATGGGATACTATGCAGCTGCGAGGAGAGATGAAGTCATGAAATTTTCCTATACATGGATGTACATAGAGTCTATTATGCTGAGTGAAATAAGTCAGAGGGAAAGAGATAGACACAGAATAGTATCACTCATCTATGGGTTTTAAGAAAAATAAAAGACACTTTTGTAACTAACATAACAATGTGAATAAATGAGAGAAGTAGAAAGCCTGTCTCAAATATAGGCAGGAAGGGGTAGGGAGGTGGGAGATTTGGGAATGTTGCACTGGTGAAGGGCGGTGTTCTTTATATGACTAAAACCCGACTACAATCATGTTTGTAATCAGTGTTTAAATAAAGATATATATAAAAAAATAAAGTCATGTTCCTAATAGCTGCAAGCCTCAGTACGGTATATGAAACACATAAGAGAAACATTGAGTTGCCTTGGGTTGCTTTGGAGAATAATTATATCTCCCAGGTCAGAAGAGGAAAACTTGGGAGGCAGTTTGCTGATTCTTGTTCCTTTCTTCTCTTAATAAACTGAGTTTTGCTGATGTTGTAAAACTGCTTATTGAAATTAAAAAATAAATAAACACAGTAAATGTGAAAGTGTTTTTACAAGGCTCCTGTCAAATACCTGCACAGATTTGTCTCATTCACACATACCTCCTTGTTTCCTGCTTTATTCCCACATACCAGAAACAACTGCTGGCAACAGTTAGATTTTTTCTAGAATTGTGGGATTCTTTAAGTATGTAAATATATACATGTGTATAGATTCAAATGTAGAAATATAAGTATTATTATTATTATTATTATTATTATTATTGGTTTTTGGTTTTTGGGTCTCACCTGGCAACGCTCAGGGGTTACTCCTGGCTTCATGCTCAGAAATCGCTCCTGGCTCAGGGGATGTCTGGATTCGAACCAATGACCTCCTGCATGAAAGGCAAATGTCTTACCTCCATGCTATCTCTCCGGCCCCAAAATATAAGTATTATTTTAACAAGATCATTATATTTATATGCGGCCAGAGAGATAGCACAGTGATAGGGTGTTGCCTTGCATGCAGCTGACCCAGGAGGGACCCAATTTGATTCCCGGAATCCCATATGGGCCTGCCTGGGGCGATTTCTGAGTGCAGAGCCAGGCGTGACCCCTGAGCACTGCTGGGTGTGGCCAAAAACCAATCAATCAATAAATCAAGTTAAAAAAGAAATAATTATATATAATTCTGTATTAAAAGTCGTCACTCAATATTAGATAGGTAAAATTTAGATTCTAAAAATTTAGCTAATTAACTTATCTAATTTGAATGATAAGCAATTCTTTATAGAAAACTGTAGTTTTTTTCATAGTTTTTTTCCTGTATAAAAATAATACAGGTCCCAAAGTATAGTAAAGAGAAAGAAAGACAGAGAGAAACAAAAAAGAAAGGATGCTGGCCAGAGGTCAGGTGGTCTCAGGTGCATTGGTGGTCTAAAAAGGACAAAACCAAATATCCAAGCCAAGGAAAACAACAGTGAAATCAAGAGACCCAAACTTTAACAATCTATATTTAAAATGGACCTGTTAAACTGGCAGTCTGGGGCGCAGAAGGGTGGTAAGGGAGAACATTGGTGGAGGGATTGGCCCTGAATCATTGTATGTCAGAAACCCAACTATGAAGGACTTTATAAATCATGATGGTTTCAATAAAATAAAAATTAGTATAATTGATACCAGCACAGTGGTGTGTTGCAGGCTGAAATGAGTGCATGATTTGTATGGCAAAAGCCTAGTTACAAATATTGCTACATGTTTCCTTCAAGCACCACTGGAGAATGACCTCCAAGGAACAGAGTTAGGGCATAGTCTTTGAGTATCTGTATAAAAAATTTTAAAAAAATAGGAAAAATGAGGGCTGGAGCGGAGGCACAGTGGGTAGGGTGTTTGCCTTGCCTGCGGCTGACCTAGGACAGACTGTGGTTCAATCCACCAGCGTCCCATATGATTCTGGATCGGCTGCTTGCAAGGCAAACACCGCTGTGCTATCTCTCCGGGCCCAGGAATCTTTATTTTATTATCTCAATAATAGATACAACTACCAGCTATTTTTTTCAGACAGGTCAGCTCTCAAAAAATTTGACAGCAACATTATTTTTTGGTAGATAAATTTTATACATATAGATTTCTTATTGTCTATACCAAGAGGAAATTTTATTTCCTACAACTAACAATCATTAAGGACTCAAAAAATTGACATAATCTCTGAAAGACCAGTCTATTCACAGCACTTGATTGTGTCTTGATGAGTCTTTTTGGTTCAGTTAGCTTAAGATCCCTTTTGGATCTAGAGTAATGTTAGCCTTGCCCAAGTTACTAAGTTAGATACCCTAAATTGTCTTTTGCCACTTGTTTTTATTTTCTCTCTTTGAATAGAATTACATTATCTTTAGACTTTTGGTGTCACCAAATAAACTGTTTTTCAAATGTGAAACATTGCTTTTTTTTTTTTTTTTTACTGTTTTCATATCTATTCTTTTGTCTTCTTTTTTATTATTGTTCAATAAAAACATCATAAGTCTAGTTTGGTTTTGAATGTCAGCATTACTGAAGCTGTGATGAAAGATGCTAAGACAGAGGCCTGGAGTAATAGTACGCTGGTATACCTACTGCATGAGGGGTACCCTACTCTTTTGCTTTGCATGTAACTGACCCAAGTTTGATCCCTTGCTAATCCCATATCGTCCCCTGAGTCCCCAGGAGTGGATCTTGAGTGCATAGCAAGGAGTTACCCCTGAACACACCACCATATGTAGCAAAAGAAAAAAAAAATCAATCGATCGAACAAACAAAAACTAAGAAAAGATGTGTAGGGCAGAGGGTAAGTGTCACCTGGACTCTTGAATGCAGAGAGGAGTAAATGCTGAGCATCTCTAGATGAGGGCCCAAAACAAATAGACAATCAAAAGAAGTACCAACTATTATCAATAAAAGTGTACCAAATAAAGGATCAGCAAAATTCACAGAACTTTTCATAGAACTTTGCCTACAAACTTAAGGAAACACATTGATGGAGACAATATGAGTGTGAGTCTTCAACACTCTACTTTCACTGCTAGACAATCAACTAGTTACGAATATCAGTAAAGATCCAATAGACCTAAATGAGGATCAGAAAAAACAAGGATTTATCAACATATACAGAGTATTCATCTTCAAAAACTAGATACACATTTTTTTAATTTTTATTGTGGGCAAAGTGAATTACAAATCTTACACAGTGATATTTAAGGTACAACAGTGACAATAAATGAGGGCCTTTCCACCACCAGTGTTGTCCTCCCTTCATCCCTGTTCCCAAGCATATATTCCCTTATCTCCCTCCCTTTATCCCCTAGAATGCTAGTGTAACTAAAAGCATATATGTTTAACACTAATGTAAACCTTTTTTTTTTTTTTTTTTTTGCAGTTCCAGATATTTTTTACTAGTGGTTTCTTAAAGGTTTAGAGTCAAAGGAGCACTGTAAACACAATGTTAGTGTGGCAATTATCGTTTGCATGGGCCCACCAAAGTATGGGGGTCATGGAAAGGAAAAAACTTTGGCCTAAGTACAAGGAGACCTGACTCCTGAAGTTTCCTGACATAAGACCATTTCTAGGCTCCAGGCAAACTAGGTTTGTCCAATCCCAGTCATTGTCTGTAGTGTCCATACAGTTATATTTTTCACAGTCCTCTGTTGTTGGTCTCAATGTTTCTGTATTGAAGGTCCTGGAATCTGTATATCCTATATTGAAGTCAGGATGGTGTGGAGCGGCATCTAATTTCAACTCACAATTAACGGGAAATGCAGAAAGCCCTGTCCAGTACGCAGGACGTTGTTGTTGTTTAAATCTTCTCAGTGTTAAGGGAAGACTCTTTTGAGTAAATCGATGTCAGAGCAGCAGTAGGGTCTTCCCTGGTAGAGGATTGCTTCCAGGTGATGTCATAGACAAACTTTGGATGATTCATAGATGGCTTCCCTGGTTTCAGGGGTGACTGGAAAATGCCCAAAACCTCTCTGAGGCCTGTGCAGGTCATCATGTCAATGTTCAGGGTTTGTAAGGTTCCACGCTCCACAAGATTTGTGTTGTTCCTATCTCTATTAGATAAGAACTTATTTGTATGTATAGTATTTTCCATTTTAATGTGCCCATTCAAACAAGGAATAATGCCACCTGGTGTTATCAGCGCATAAGGGGGCCACAAGAACAGGTCCAACAATCCCCGTGACTTGGTTCAAACATAAGCATTAAACTGAGGGACTCTTTCACCAAATTTCTTATTTAACAGTTCACAAAGAGAAAAAAAAAGATTAAAAGTGGGGAAAATAAACAACCTAATTTAAGGACTAGTGGACACTATTGTCACTGTTTAAGAAAATTTGTGTGTTCCCATCTTTATAAGATAAGAAAGTGTTTGTATATAATTTCCCATTTTAAAGTACCTATGCAAAGGAAGAACAGTATCACATGGCGAGATTGGTGCCTATGGGGATGCTAGAACAAGTCCAACAATCCAAAGGACTTGGTTCTTATATAAACGTTAAATGGGAGGGGACACTTCTACAAACTTCCTTATTTAACAAATAACAAAGGGAAGGAAAGATAGAGGAGAGAGGGCACTCTTACCACCAAAATACCTTATTGAACCAGTTCACAAAGAGGAGAAAAGATAAAAAGTGGGGAAAATAAGGAATCTAACTTAAGACAGTGGACTCAATTGTCATCGTTTCTGGGAACTAATCAGAAACCTAGTATGGTAGCAACCACAGTTACACAATGAAAGAAGGAAGAAGCCAAGAGGCCACTGAGAGTAAACAAGTAGGTAAAGAGTACTGGCCTCTTCCCAGCCTGAGTCCATCCTCTCATTTTTATTTTGAAAATATATGGTACCCCCCCACCCAAACTGGGTCTCTTCCCAACCTGAGAGTCCATCCTCCCATTTTTATTTTGAATATACATGGTAACCGCGCAGTTTTTGAAATGGAGACCAATGAGAAAAAAAAATACCAGTGAATGTCACAACGTATTATCCCAACATACACCTGTGCTGCATTGGCCCACCATCCACCCCATATGTCCCCCCCACCCTTAGTGTTTGGGTGAGAAAGGGGGAAAGCCTGAGGACCACAATAGAGTCCACCTGGGCTGGCAACCAGGGAAGGTCTGGAGTAGGGGAGGAAATAGGGGAACAGCTGGAGGACTGCCAAGCCTCCCAGCACCCCCCAATGTAGGAAGAATGCCACCGGCATAGGGTGTCCCCTAACCCCATACCTGGGAAGAGCTGGCCTCCAGGATCAAGGCACCAGAAGCCAGCTTAGATTTTTATCTTTTGCATTTGTAATGTTCTCTAGGATAGTGCTATTGCTAAAGGAGGGCACCAGGCTCAAGAGGCTTTAACTGCCTGTATTCACAAGAGAGGGCATTAGGCACTGAGTGATCTTGGCTAACTATCCATGAGCCACTCAGGGAAATGGGGAAACTGATAGGGGAGGTGGCATAAATATTATTTGAGACATTAACTTCACTAGCATCCTAAGGACATTTCTTTGAACCTCTCTTAAAGATCACCAGCTTTCTGTAAACCCCACCCTGTCACAAGCATTTGTGTATGCTTACACAATTCTTTTATTAGTCTTACAAAATTATTAATCATCAAACCTAGATTTGCTGTTAGCCTAATTAAGTCATATTAAGGGTCAATATTTTGGACCTCAGCTCAGAATGCATGAACTGTAACAAAGGCCAAAACAACAACAACAACAACAAAAAACCACCAGTCTAAAAAATTTGACCTTGCTAGCAGAAATTTCAAACAAAATAGTAGAGGAGCAGAGGGCTGTGCTAGGTCGGTAAAGAGCAGCTTGCCCTGTATATTTTGTTTAGGTACAGTTTGAGAACTAATAGTTATGCATGCAATTATAATACCTTGCCAAGAAATTAAGTACACGTATTCCAGCTTTAACATTCAATAAGTGGAACAGAATTTGAACCCCACTTCTGACCTCTGTTTCCCATTGCTGATTCTGTGAACCACCTTTTTAGAACAGGGACCCTTAGAACTCTCTCAGTGTCTGGACCAAGCAGGCTGTGACAAGATAGGTCAACATGCTAAGGCAAAACTCAAATATACATACATTTATAAAAATGGCAATCATGCCAAGCATCCTTTGAGGTCACAATGAAGTTAGAAATCAACCATTAAAAGAATATGGGAAAAACTCAGTTGCCACGTCTGCATCCGGCCAACTCCATAGACTCACTTCATTATCAAAAGAGAAAAGGGGAAAAATTATAGGAATACCAGCTATGCAGCTGAAAGGTGGAAATCTTGGGCCAACCCCCTGCATAGCTGAAGCCAACGCCCACTGCAATTATCACCTACAATTGTTGCTTTGTCAATGGTCCAGCTTCACCGCTCCCTCAACTCTCTGCAGAGACACAAATATGACCAAAACTCCAGGTATGCCAGTATTTGGGCTGATATTACCAAGGCTTTTTTGGGTGTGAGTGTGGGCATCCTTCTCTCACTTTCTTGTATTTTCGGAAGACCTAGCAGCTGAAAAATACACCCATAAAAGCTGCAGTATTAGAAATAGTGCTTTGAATTTCTGAAATGCACAACTGCAAATGCAACTACTCCGTTTATATTTAATACTGACATTCCTGTAGGAAGACACCAAGTCAGATGCCAATGTGTATCTAAAGCCACCTAGTGTACAGAATGGTCAACTAGCAACAAGAGCTTACTAAACCTTCTGACAATGACTTAATAACCTCATTGGAGGCATGATAATCTTCATGCAACATCTAGAACCTTAAAGAAAGACTCCATTCTAGGCTCCAGCCTATCACTTGTGCAAATACCAAGATCTCTAGTTACAGAGGCCTGATTTTATCATCCACATTGAGTGGAAAGTTTCTAGACACCACAAAAGGACCTAAGGGAGAGTAAGAGAGCATGTACAGAGCCTGGAATTATTCCCACGACAGTATGCTTCAAGGGCGGAGAAATCCTGTATCTCTTAGGCTAAGGAAATTCCCTTTTTAATCTCCCCAATATTTACTGTGCCCATGCAAGAGAGAGAGAGAGAGAGAGAGAGAGAGAGAGAGAGAGAGAGAGAGAGAGAGAGAGAGAGAGAGAGCACAAATTAATTTTTTGTTATTGTTTTTTCTTTTTCTTTTTTTGCTTTGTTTTGTTTTTATTTCAGGACCGTGGTTATTGTTTGGTTGTTGTCTTTATTGCTGTGGTGCTTTTCAATTTCTTTTGTATTTTTTGTATTGTTATGTTTTTCTTCATTTTCCCCTTTCTTCTCTTAAGTTGATATTTATAACCTCTAGAAGAACTCCTCTCATTTTTTGCTTAATTGATTTTTGCCCCTTTTCCCCCTCTTCAAACAGAACCACATAACTTGAATTATCTTGTTCTGCCTCATAAATTGAGGGGGAAATAATGGAGGGTACCAAGACCAAACAGTCGTATGAACATTGAATAGAAATAAAAAAATGATCAGACTTAAACACCAAATCCAAAGCCAACATCAACAGAATCAATACCCAATCTAGCTAGACATAGATGAGACTACTTATACTAGCAGCCCAGAGGCAAAGGAGGGGGATATAGGATGCATGCTGGGAACAGGGATGGAGGGAGGACAACATTGGTGGTGGAATGCCCCTGATTCAATGTCACTATGTACCTAAAATATTAGTGTGAAAGATTTATAATCCACTTCGGTCAAAATAAAAATTATTTAAAAAGAAACTTTCCATAACTTACATGAAACTGGAGGTGTTAAGTAAGTGAAGTGAGTCAGAAAGACAAAGAAAAGGGCCCGGCGCGGTGGCGCTAGAGGTAAGGTGTCTGCCTTGCCAGCGCTAGCCTAGGACGGACCGCAGTTCGATCCCCCGGCGTCCTATATGGTCCCCCAAGCCAGGAGCGACTCCTGAACGCATAGCCAGGAGTAACCGGGTGAGGCCCAAAATCCCAACACCCCCCCCACAAAAAAAGAAAGACAAAGGAAAGATGATTTCACTTATCTGTGGCATACAGAATAACAGAAGGAGGGAATGTAAAGTACCAAATAGAGGATACCTAGAAACAGCTGACTATAGATTACAAAAATGATAAGGATAGGAAAGAAAGCAAGGGGGTAGAGCAAAATAGATGAATGATGAGTGAGAGATAACAGAGTTAAGGGTCAGGTACAATGGACATACTGAGGTATATGTATATATCTAAATGATAGAGATAATGCTATAAGCATGAAACCCAAATTATAATTGTTGTTTAAAATGTGCCTGCCAGGAGCTATTTCTGAGCAGACAGCCAGGAGAAACCCCTGAGCACCGCCGGGTGTGGCCCAAAAACCAAAAAAAAAAAAAAAAAAAAAAAAAAGAAAAACAAAAGATAGGGGCCAGAGAGATAGCATGGGAGGTAAGGTGTTTGCCTTGCATGCAAAAGGACAGTGGTTCAAATCCCGGCACCCTGAGCCTGCCAGGGCTGATTTCTTAGATTTCTTAGAGCCAGGAGTAACCCCTGAGCACTGCCAGGTGTGACCCAAAAACAAAACCAAAAAAAAAAAAAAAAAAAAAAAAAAGATAGTATGGCAGTAATACCCAGAGATGAGAGATGAGGGTTGGATGGACCGGCCCACCATATGAAGCTTACCACAAAAGGTGGTGACTGCAGTTAGAAAAATAACTACATCAACAACTACCATGACAATGGTAGTGAGAGAAATAGAATGCCTGTCTCAAAGACAGGCAGAAAGTGGGGGAGGAGGAAGATAGGTGGCACTGGTGGCTGGAAGGTGGCACTGGTGCAGGGGAGTGTACTTTTTATGACTGAACCCCAACTACAAATCATGGTGCTTAAATATATCATAAAAATGTGCCTGCAAGAAGTCAGGCTGTGAGATGAAAGAGAAGTTAGGGACATTGGTTGGAGGGACACTTGATGATAGGATTGGTGATGGAACATTGTATATCTGAAACTCAACAATAAATATCTATGTAAATCACCATATCTTAATAAATTTTATTTTAAAATTAGCCATGTGAAATAAAATTACAAAAATTTTAGTGTAAAATAAAGATTATTCTATGTGCACTTGAGAAAACACTTTTTGGGTAAGTTGCTCTGTAAATGTTAAGGCCATCTATTCTTCTTTTTTTTTTTTTTTTTTTGGGCCACACCCGGCTTTTGCTCAGGGGTTACTCCTGGCTGTCTGCTCAGAAATAGCTCCTGGCAGGCATGGGGGACCATATGGGACACCGGGATTCGAACCAACCATCTTTGGTCCTGTATCAGCTGCTTGCAAGGCAAACACCGCTGTGCTATCTCTCCGGGCCCTGCCATCTATTCTATTACTTAAAGGTTATTTTTATTTCCTTACTCTTGGTAGCCTGTCATGGTTTTCAGTGAGGTATTAAAATGATCTATTATTGAGCCTGGAGAGATGATACAGCCAAGTAGGGCACTTACGTTGTATTTGGCCAACCCAGGTCGACTTCCAGCATTCCATATAGTCCACCAGGGCCCTGCCAGGAGTAATCCCGAAGTGTAGATAGGAGTAAACTCTGAGAACCTCCAGGTATGGCCTTATCCAAAAAATTTCTCTCAATATTATTCTCAATGTCATGCTTTGATTCTATTAGCAATTTATTTAAATTTTGGTATATTTGATGCATATATATTGTTATATATCTTTGTATTAAGTCCTTAATCATTATGCCCAAATAATGTTCTTATTCCCATTTGGAGTATACAAATACTACATACCAGAAATGTACAATATACAAAAGATATATGCAAACTTATGGAACATACCAGAATATATTTGGAACGTGCATAGCTGGAACTCTCGGCTGCAATGGGTATGGCTCAACAGGGACATACACTTTTGTGTTGTGCTTTTGGGATTTATTTTGCAAATAAGACAGTGCCAGCTACAAAGCAGTGCTCTACTGCAGAACCATGGACCCCTCATTTTTGCCATTTTGTTTCTTTGGAATTACTGTTTGGAAATATTTTTCTTTTTGCACTTAGTGTTTAGTTCCTCCCATAAGTTAGGTTAATTCTTGATTATCGTATCTTTAAATAGGGGTTCATTTTGGAGCAACACTCAGCAGTGTCAGGGTTCACTCCTGGCTCTGTTCTCAAGAATTCTGGGATTTGTTCAGGGGATTAAACTGGTCCTGGCCACATTCAAGGCCCTTTCTTTTTTCTACCTTTCTTCACTCTTTGGAGCACAATAGGATTTGTAGTTTTCAATTCTTTTCCCCTTTTGTGGATTCATCTGAATGTTTCACATTGTTCCATGTTTCTAGTTGTGTACTGTTGAGTTTCTATTGCCTTACTTACTGATATTGTTTTCAGGCTATACTCCCTGGTTCTTAGTGCTGCTCATATCTCTATGCTCAGGTAAGTTTCAGCATTGGTGCTGAGGAATGAGCCCAGGATCCCCATTTGCAAAACATGTGCTCAGCCCACTGAGTTCTTTCTCTGGTCCCATCTCTATTTCTGCTAGAAACGTATCCATATTTTTGCTAATGTTTTGAAGTCTACACCAGGCAGTGCTCAGAGATGACTCCTGGGATCTCTATGCTCATAGATCATTTCTGGCTGTGCTTGGGGGACTAGATAGATGTGTTGAGGACCAAACCTACGCTGGCCATGTACAAGGCCCTCAGATACTTTTCCCTATTTTCTCTACCCTTGCTTCCACTTTTCTGTATTTTCTCTGTCACTGATTTCTTTTCTAATTTATTTAAGCACTGTGGTTTATTTATAATACAGTTGCTTTGGCATTCGTTGTTCCAGTACCAATCCCACCATCAGTGTGACCTTTCTCTACCATATCTCTATTTTTGCTGGCTCTTTAGCAGGCACAATTAAGTTATTTTATATTGCTTGTTATAATAAATGGTAAAACATTTGTGAAAACCATATCTGACAACAGTGGTTTTTTTTTTTTTATCTCAGTGGTGTCACTGAGAATTTACTGAGCTGTTTGTTAACAACCTTGATTTTAAGAGAAAAAATTAAAAGCATATTTAAACTATCTCCAGTCCCCTAAGATGACTCTTGAGAGACTGGGAGATTGCTTCACATATACTTCAAAGGTACAAAGCAAATGTTCTATTGCTTAGTTATATCCCCTGTTCTAGACTGACTTTTTAAAACTATGATCCTAAAAATGATGTCATAACTTTGCCTCAGGCTTCCTGAGTATTTATTACCCGTTTCAAACCTCACAATTAACCTTTCACACAACTCTGGGAAAGACCAGAGACTTTGTAGCATAGAATGGGTACAGAGTTAAAAATAAAATTGAGGGAGGAGCATAATACATAATGCATGTGGCTGACCAGGCTTTGATCCCTGGCATCCCATATGGCTCCCCAAACACTGCTAGAATATTTGAATACAGAACCAGGAGTAACCCCGACTACTGCTTAGTGTGCCCCCAAAGAAAACCAAACAGAAATCAAAATTTAATTTTTGATTTAAATAAAACATAAATGAAACAGATTCACTTGTTTCTCATTATAAACCCAAAGAATAAGCAGAAATGTATAAATATGCCTAAGACATTTGGAAAATTGACCCATTTTAATATTTTAAAAACAAAACCAATACATCCAATTCTTTACCATCTACAATTCAGTTAGATCCAAATAGTCTACGACTAAACAGTCTCCTGCCAGATGCAGGGAATTAAAATGAGATACTGAAGACACACGAAGGTGAATGCTAAAGGTCAGAGTTCCAGCTGTGAGCCACGAGTCTTCTGCTCAAATATTCTCCAGTGCTTTTTCATGTCAGTTTGTGAGTGTTTTATAGGAAGTTCTTTAAAACTGTTTCTTCAATGATACATACTCAAGACACTTAGATTTCCATTCGACCGACAGAAATAAGAATTTTAGTTCTTGACTCTTTTGGTAGCGTAGAGAAGTCAAATCATCAGCAATCCCTTTAGTGGTTAATAATTGCGGCAGAGAGGCAAGGAGAGACCTGGTCATGCTGGGTGCCAGTTCCTACTTGCCTTTCTGGGGGGCGTAACTTCTGAAGTATTAAATCACACTCAGGTCACTACAATGATTAGTACTAGGAATCTTTTCTTTTAGATAATAAAAAACGGAAAATACTCAGTGGATGTAAAAATGATCAAAACTTTGTTTTTGACTTTTTTAAGCACAGTCAATTCATTCCAACCTGACCCTCCCCCACAAATGATACAAAGCAAATTTTAATTGGGATGGTAACTCAGTTGACTTTGCAATTCACACAGTTCCTGTTCCCCTTAGACACGAGGGGAAATAACATTAAATGTAATTAGCAGTGTAATAGCAGTAACCAGATGTGTTAATGGCAGCTTATCTGCAGTCCATCAATCCTTTGAATACATGTAGGAAAGCATGGCTGTCTCCCAACTGCCCATATCTGAACACATTCAGCTACCATGAAAACTACAAAGGAAGGGAAATTATATTTATTCCAAGGTTCATTTACTGAGATTTTCACGTGCCTTTTCTTCGGCAAATCCTCAGAGTGGGGAGAATGTGCTAGGGGCTGCTGTGTTTCCCGGCATGAGCGCCCATTCTCTGAGGGTCCTGAGAAGGATAATGGATTGGTCCTGGAGCCCTCATGAAAGGAGGGGGTGGTCCCATTGGATGAAACATGTGTGGCCCAAAACCTGCAAATGGGAGAGGACAAACTTGTTAGGATTCCAATTCCTTGACAACTTCTGAAATCCCTGAAGAAGGTCAAAATCAACTACTAATCTATACATTTGCTTAGAAATTTATAAACAAATATAAATAAAACAAATAAAAAATAAACACCTATAAATTAAGTTGATGTGATGAGTTGGAAAATGCCATTCCTGACATTTGCTTAGAAATGCCGGCCTGTATTCCTTTGCTTCAGAAATTTTTGCCATAGGTTCGACATAAAACAACAGTCTAAAGGACTCAGGGATCTGAAAATATATTATTTAAAGCTCTATTAGCCATCAAACATGATTTTCCCATCAGTATTTATAATGTCAGAAATTAGATTGCTCGTGGTCATGATCAGGGTGCTTATGATCATTATAATTTCAACACTATCAGAATGGCTAGTGTTCAGAAACCAAGACTTCCAGGCTGAAGAGAGTACATGTGTAGGCCGTTTGCCTTGCACACATTTGATCCAGATTTAATCCCTGGAATACCCTATCCTTCACCCAAGCACTGCAGAAATAATTCCTGAGTGTAGAGCCAGCCTTGAGCACTGCCAAGTGTGGCCCCCAAACCAAGCAACAATAACCAAAAAAAAAAAAAAAAAAAAAAATCAAGACTTCCTCAATAATACAGCAATTCTAAAAAGAACTGGCTATGATTTATGCACTTTGTTTACATAGGAAGTGTTCATGTCTGAAAATTACCATTTTCATTACCATTACCATTAATTTATGAAGAATTTTTGAACACTCCTAGATTCAGAGACTATAATCTACCAAATAAGAACAAGATACTTTGCTGGGGAAATCTGTACATACATCTGGGATTTTGAAAACTGACGACTGCTTCCGCTTTGGCAAACCAGGAAATTATCTGAATATAGATGTCTAAAGACTTCTATAGGGCAAACTCAAAAGACTTAGATGTGTTAGACTTAATAGTAAACTGTGGCTGCAGAACTTTGAGCATGGCTTTTCTTATCTTGCTCACCCCACCTACTAAAAAGAAGATATTACCTGGGGGTGGAGGTGGGGCAATACCAGGGGGTGGTGGCAGGGCAATGTTCACCACAGCCGGAGGACCACTTGGGGGTAGGTTGAAGTAGTTGGCAGAGGATTCTTCTTCTGCAGGGGGTGGTGGAAGTGCTGAGAAGAGAAAACAGTCCATAGTGAGTGGCAAAGGCAATGATATAGGCTCCGCCATCTTTAATGCTGGGAAGTCCTGCCAGAAAAAGAGAACTGGGTTCTGCTGAAAGCCAAGAATATAAGGGCAAGCTGAGCACCTGAAGTTATAAGATATTGGGTAGCAGTCTGTACTGACCTCCTGGCAGTCCTGGAACAGGCTCTAGCTTGATCCCAGAATCTGTGGTTCCGTCCTTTTCTTTTTCTTTTCCTCTGGCTGCTTGGGACCTTGGAAACAGACACACATAGATTCACACATTGGTCCATCATCCATCATACCTCTAATTTTTATTTTTCCAAGCCCAATAAAGTACCTTCACTCTTGAGGTCTCCTCAGTATACAATCTTTTCCTACAAATTCCATAGTGCAAAATAGATACAATAAAGGGCTTTTGCAGTTCAGAAAGACCTAAGTTCAAAACATGTCAGAGGGGCCAGAGTGACTGACAGTACAGCAGGCAGGGTGTCTGCTTTGTTTGATCCCTAGTCCCACATATTGTCCCCCTGAGCCTGCTAGAAATTATCTGAATTCATAGCCAGGAGTAAACCCCAAGAACTGCTGGGTCTGACCCCCAAAAACAAAAATTAAAAAGGGGGGCGTGGACTGGAGTGATAGCACAGCAGGTAGGGCATTGGCCTTGCACACAGCCAACTCTGGTTCAACACCCAGCATCCCATATGGTCTCCTGAGCCTGTCAGGAATGATTTCTGAGTACAGAAGCAGCAGGAACTCCTGAGCACCATTGGACATGGCCCCAACACAAAAAATGAGGGTCCAGAGCAATAGAAAAGTGGGTAGGACATTTGCCTTACACGAAGCTGACCCAGGTTTGATCCCTGGCATTCTACATAGTCCCCCAAGCCCGCTAGGAGTTTCTGAGTGCAAAGCCAGGAGTAACACCTGAGCATCAAAAGCTGTAGCCCCAAAACAAACAAAAAAGTTATCAAAATTCCAAGCAACTTTCATTTTTCTTAAAACCCATGAAAGACATTCTTGCAATAATTTTCAGAGACAAAAGAGAGGGCTGGAAGTTACAGCCCACTTCATGAGCCTCACCACAAAGAGTGATGAGTTTAGTTAGAGAAATAGAGGTGGGGAGGAGGGATATTTGGGACATTGGTGGCGGGAATGTTGCACTGGTGATTGGGGGGGGGGTGTCCTCTTATATGACTGAAACCCAACCACAATCATGTATGTAACCAAGGTGTTTAAATAAAATATCATTAAAAAAACATTAGAAAAATTATAAAAAAATATCATTAAAAAAAAAAAGCAGCACTAAAAATTGCAAAAAAAAAAAAAAAAAAAAAAAAAAAAAGAATTCCAAAGAGAGTGTCAGTGTTTCATCAGCACACAGGAAACACTCCTGAAGAGTTATTGCTACTACTAGCAGTCTCTTCCCTGCTTTCAAACTAGAGACAGGTTCCCTAGAGAACTTTCAGGACATTTTACTTGAACCTACCTGAACAATATCATTTCTAATCTTAAATGAGCTATTCTTCTAATCTATGTCCAATTCTCAAATTTACCTTTCTGGCATTAGACTTGGCTTATACTAGCTGGTCACAAAAAACAAAACCCTTTGAAGAAACATTACTTTGAAAACATTTCCAAGGTAGGGCCCAAGATGTTGGGGAGTCTTTCTCAAAGTGAGCAAAATGACCCCTTGGGGACACCCAGTAATCCAGAGGCAGCAGTAGCCTTGGGTGCAACTGAGGGGTTCTTTTCATTTCTAAAGGAGCAAGAAATATTTTTGCTGAAAAGGGGGCAAGATCAAATATGTCTGGGAGTGCTGTTAGAGAATTAAAAATTTAAAGCACCAAACTTTCAGGCCACATGGGCATGGCCCCCAGGGGCCTCAGCACTGCGGGAGAAGAGAGGCCCATATTGGAAAACAAAAACAAACAACTAGATATATGCATTGTATGTGCATATCCCATTCTGTAACTTTATAAGTTGTTGATACCAGTAATATTTAAGTTCGATTAAAAATAATCATTTAATAAGGGACTTTAAATTATTTAAAGGGCCTATTGCTTTAACCAAAAAGTTTATTTTCATTTCCAGAAAATGAAACAAATTCTGAAAAATATCTTCTATAAAGGTATTTTAAAACAGTCTTAATTCTTACCTTCCCCATTTCACATTGAGTCTACGGCCATTGACAATCAACTTATTAAAAGACTTCTCAGCAGCAACTTCTGCAGCCTGCCTAGTGGCAAACTGGATGAAAGCACACTGCTGTCTTTGTACAACAGTAATGGTCCGAATCTCTCCAAACTGGTAGAAGTGATTCCTGAAGGAACAGAAAGAGCAACAGTTAGTAAACATTCTAGGAAGTAAAATATGAACTAAGACACTGACATACCAGAAAGCAGTTGGTTCCATGGCTATATGCCTGATTACCTGCAAGTAGTTCCCCCAATGTCAAACTTTATAGTGGATTATGCTGCTTACTGAGAGGGAAGGAACTAGTAAATCAAAAAACCCAGGAATTTTTCCATTAAAGATAAGAAACAGACTAGAGTGATAGTACAAAAGGTAGGCTCTTTGCTATAAGGTCCTCTGAATGGCGCCAGGAGTAATTACTGAGTGCTGAGCCAGAACCTTCCCCTATCCCCCCCAACATGGTAGGGTTTGGTCTAAAAACAAACAATAACAACAAAAAAAGGAGGCAGGAGTAATCCTTTAGGGCATTAAACCCTAAATAATGGTTTGGAAAACTACACTTCCATATACTAAGAATGCTTATTTTTTAAGGTTCTAAAAAGAGAAAAAGGAGCCGAAGTGATGGCGCAAGCGGTAGGACATCTGCCTTATACACGCTAACCTGGACAGACTGCAGTTCGATCCCCCGGCATCTCATATGGTCCCCCAAACCAAGAGCGATTTCTAAGGGCATAACCAGAAGTAACCCCTGAGCATCACTGAGTGTGGCCCAAAAACCAAATAAATAAAATACAGAGAAGAAAAAAAAAAACCACAACAATTTTGACTACTGTCTAGCTTAGTGGTTTTCAACCTTATTTATATGTGTAGATTAGCATCAGTCACTGAAAACCACTGGTCTAGTTTACTTTAACAGGATTTAATAGAAATATTCTACTAAAGGTTATAAACATAGAGGAATCTCTTCTTTAGTGATGGAGCAAGTCATTTCTATCAACGCTTGTTCAAGTATCTCGTATGGTCAAGTAAAATACAGGTCAATAAGTTTCCCAAACTCCAATCACTTATGAGTCAATTTGGGCTGGAGAAAAAATACTGGGAGTAAAATGCTTGCTTTACACACAACAAACCTGGGTCCACTCTTGGCACTATATATGGTCCCCAAAGCTCACCTTAAACAAAGAATTAGGAGTTAACCCTGAACACTAACAACTGTGGCCCCCAAAATTGGGTGGGGGGGGGAGAAAGCAACAATTTAGGGCTAGGAACATATAGCTCAAGGATTGAACATATGCTTTAATTATAGGAGGTCTGAGATTGATCTCTGACACTGCATGGTCACCTGGCCACTACTAGGAACAACCTGGTACCAGCACTACCACGTATGGCCCTCAAACCCAAAATAATAAAAGCCTTAAAAAAGGTCAAAGATTTAAAATAAATTGGGGTGATAGCACTGCGGTAGGGCATTTGCCTTGCACACAGCTGACCCGGGATGGACCCCGGTTCGAACCCATGCATCCCATATGGTCCCCCGAGCCTGCCGGTGCAACTTCTGAGCAGAACCAAGAGTAATCCCAGAGTGCCACTAGGTGTGTCCCAAAAACCAAAAACAGCAGCAACAACAAATTTAAACTAAGTTTTATCATTTCAAAGACTCCTCCGACTTAATCGTATTTAGATTGTACCCTCCTTTAAAATTTAATTGGCTACTAGGTAAAAACAAGAAACAATTATCCCATCTAGGATGGGAAAAGCAATCTTTTTTTTTTTTTTTTTGGGGGGGGGCCACACCTGGTGACACTCAGAGGTTACTCCTGGCTATGTACTCAAAAATTGTTTCTGGCTTGGGAGACTATATGGGACGCAAGGTGATGGAACTGCAGTCTGTGCTAGGTTAGCCTTGTGCAAGGCAAACACCTTACCGCTTGTGCCACCGTTCCGGCCCCCATAAAAAGCAATCTTGATGAAAATTACCTCTCTGGCATTTTTAAAAAAAAGTCTAGTGTGGAGGGGCCGATGAGGTAGCGCTAGAGGTAAGGTGTCTGCCTTGCAAGCGCTAGCCAAGGAAGGACCACAGTTCGATCCCCCGACATCCCATATGATCCCCCCCAAGCCAGGGGCGATTTCTGAGCGCTTAGACAGGAGTAACCCCTGAGCATCAGATGGGTGTGGCCCGAAAAACCAAAAAAAAAAAAAAAAAAAAAAAGTCTAGTGTGGGGAGCTGGGGAGATAGCTCAATGGCCTAGTGGACATACTTTGCATTCAAGAGAACTGTTTGCTTTCTGGTATCACATGGTTCCCCCAGGCTTTGTCAGGAATGTCTCTGGACTCATGTGCCAGGAATCACCTCTAAATACCAGAGGATGTGGTCCAAAACCAAAACTAGTCTGCATGATACTTAATAGTAGCAAAATGTATGCTTATAATCTTTGCTTATATTTGTGTGAAGAATTATTCCAAGGTAATTTAAAATCAAAAAATGTCTACTAAATTACACCCACAAACCTTAAATCTGTCTCAGTAATGGTGTCCCCGAGGCCACCGACATATAGTGTGGTGATAGTCTTATCCTCTGGCGGGTCCAGTCGGGGCATTGTCGATGCACGCTTTAGAAGCTTATCTGCCACAGGGTCATTTATCCCATAATATCGATCTTTAATATTCTGATCAGCAAGGGGGTCATCTGGATCCGTAGGCTTCTCATGTCTATGGTTCAAAAAAAGAAGAATAAAACATAAAGGTGAATTAAGAGGAGACATTTACAAATAGTACATCTCCCTTGTGATAGCTAAAAAACTATAGCCATGCCAAAATATAACCAAAATAGTTATATAAGTAGGAAACAATAACCTCCAAAAGCCATTTATGTGGCCATCTATTTTTCTTAAAGAAATGTCTTTACTGAAATCACGAGACTAAACTTTAACAACCAAACTTAAAAAAAGGTACCAATCATACGGAAAGAGCGATCATGTGTAGGGCATTTGTTTTGCATGCAGTCAACTCAGGCTCAATCTCCGCCATCCCAAATAATTCAGAAGTGATTTCTGAATGCAGAACCAGGAGTAACCTGAATGCACCCAGGTGTGCCCCCACTCCCCCAAAAAGTAAAGATGTCAGGCTGGGAAGGGAAGGTATGGGATGAAATCTAGAAACATTAATGGAGGGAAACTGATACTGGTGTGAATTAGAGCTGGAACACTCATGTCCAAAACTCAACCATAAATGACTGTAAATCATGGTGCTTTAACTTAGAAATTAAAACCCCAAAAGCCAAACAAATTAAATCCTAGAAAAAAAACCCAAGAAGAAATGTTTTTAACACAATCTATCTCCAAGCCTTTATTATATTCTCTAGAGTGAATAAGTTATAGGGCCAATAGTAGGAAAAGTTATACTTGGGCTCTGGGGATGGTTCAGTGGCTAAAACCATTTACTATATAAACATGAGGCTGAGTTTGATTTCTGGTATCACTTAGTACCACCAAAGGCGATCCCTGGCACTGATATCTGGGCTCACTGGTGCCACATTGGTGTATAATCTCTGTATGCCTTGTTGTGTATGAGCACAATTGAGAGTGTGCAATCTCCCAGAATCTATAATCTTTAAATATAAGAATCTGATACCAACAACAGCTAAAGTGTGAAAAAGTTTCACCGGGACCACAGAGAATGACTCGGCTTGGATAGACTGGTATGCCTGGAACCTAAAGTCGGTCTTATGCCAATAAACTTCTGGGGTGAGGCCTTTTGGTAATCAGGCTAAAGATTTTTTTCCCGTTTTCCCCATATTGTTCTGGACCTATGCAAATAACGGCGATTGCCACTATCATACCTTTACAATATTTTTTTACTCTTATCCTTTAAGGAAAAAAAATTACAATTTACTGAACTTAAAAACAAGTAACTGTAGTAGAATGCCTGTCTCGAATACAGGCAGGGGATGGGAAGGGGGGAGGGGGAATGTTACACTGGTGAAGGGGGGTGTTCTGTTTGTGACTGTAACCCAACTATGATCATGTTAGTTAAATAAAAAATATATATGTAAAAAGAAGTGTGCAATCTCCAGTGTCAAAACCGATCATGTGTAAGCACTGTGGGACTCGTAGTATTAAGCACTAAAATGACCACCACAAGCCCCACAATCAGAATGCTTTGAATACAACTAATGTGTATAGACTGATAAGCAAATGTGAAATCATCACAATATAAAGGGTGCAAACCCCTGTAAAACACTGCAGACCCTGGGAGTCCCTAAGTGTGCAAACACAGCCATGTATGTGTGACAGCAAAGAAAAGGGGAAAACATTAAAAATCACATTTCTCTCTTTCTCTCTCTTTGGTTTTTGGGTCACACCCAGCAGCGCTCAGGGGTTCCTCCTAGCTCTACATTCAGAAATCACTCCTGGCAGGCTCGGGGGACCATATGGGATGCCGGTATTCGAACCATAGTCATTCTGCATGCAAGGCAAATGCCCTCCCTCCATGCTATCTCTTATGCTCCCTAAAAATCACATTTCTTAAAAGAAAGAGCATATAAGGGTTGGAGCAAAAGTACAGCGGTTACGGTGTCAGCCTTGCATGTGACTGACCCAGGTTCAATTAAAAGTACCCCGTATGGTCCCCAAGCCCCAGGAGTGATCCCTAAGATGGAGCCAGACATAAATCCTGAGCACTGCTGGGTGGCCCAAAAATCAAAAGAAAGGGGGGAAAAAGGGTATATATATATGATTTTTTTTGGCTGGGAAGGTAGTTTAAGCTAAAAACCAGTTAAGACAGGGAAATAGCGTCGCACTCAGTCAACTTCAGCTCCACATATGGTACCTGAGTCCAAGCAAGAGTGATTCCTGAGTAGACCAAGGAGTAAGTTCTGAACATTGCTAGGTGTTCAAAACAAACAGAAAGAAAGAAAAGGAAGGAAGGAAGGAAGGAAGGAAGGAAGGAAGGAAGGAAGGAAGGAAGGAAGGAAGGAAGGAAGGAAGAAAAAAGTGGGCCAAAGAGATAGCATAGAGGTAGGGCGTTTTTGCCTTGCATGAAGCTGATTCAGGAGGTTCAAATCCCGGCATCCCATATGGTCCCCCCGTGCCTGCCAGGAGTGATTTCTGAGCAAAGAGCCAGGTGTCACCCATAAACAGCCCCCCCCCCCCCCGCAACAAAAAAGAAAGAAGATCACATCTGTATTACATGGCCAGCAGCTACTTTTCTCAAAAGACATAAGATTTAACATATACCACACTAGTTGTATACGCCTTTAGATTTTAAAGCAGAACTTGGGGCTGGAGATAGCACAGCAGTAGGGTGTTTGCCTTGCACACGGCTGACCTGGGAGGGCCCAGGTTCAATTCCTGGCATCCCATATAGTCCCCCAAGCTTGCCAGGAACAATTTCTGAGTGCAGGGCCAGGACCACTGGTGGATGTGGCCCCAAAACAAAACAAAACAAAAAAACAAATAAGGCAGAACTAGTTTGAGTTAGTATTTCCTACTTCTTAGATGACTATCAGCAGAAAGCAAATACTGAAAATGGAATTCAGCTCTTACCTGTATGGACATTCCTCTCCTCTTTTACACTCTCCTTTTACCCAGAAGGAGCAAATATGGGGACGATTTCTTTTATAATAGGGTGTGGTCCGTGCTAGTTTGAGAAGCATATCACTGGTGGAGGTGGCTTTTCCCAGCATGCCAACTGGCCGTGTTCCATCAGAGTTAGAAATCTAGACAAAGATGACAAGTCAAAAATTTGTTATATAACTCTTGTCAAACCTCTAATATTCTTTTATTGGCAAATTAAAAATGACATTAAGAAAGTAGCAATATACCTCTCTCTCCATATTTTGAGTGTAGTATTCTTTGTTTACATCTGACTTGGGCATATCATCCTTAAAAGATAGCCCTGCATCACGAACCTGGATAGGTAGGCCTGGGACCAAGAAAAGGAGAAAAAAGGATTATATTTTAAAATTCCCATATAGGGGCCAGTATAATAGTCTAGTGGGAAGGCCTCTGCTTTGATTGCTCCTGAACCAGCTTCAATCCCCAACATCCTATATTGTCCCTGGGGTACCACCAAGAGTGATCCCAAGGTGTGGCTAAGCTCTGAGCATTGCTAGGTATGGTCCCAAAACCAAAAAGCAAAAAATTAATATAAAATAAAATAAACATAGAGAATAGGAACATGAGTAATCACTTTTCTATTTTCTATCAGAAACTTTATTTTTTACTTAATCTTTAATAGCATCATGCAAATATTGTAGTAAGACTATTCAAATTGCAAACTCTCTAGAAACAAGATCAAGAGAATTATTTTAGGAAAACTTACAGATAAGCAAACTGTAGTTAAAGTCAGATTTAATTTGTTGGTTAAAAATGTATTTAGCTATTATTATAACCCATATTAAAATAAATGTAAAAAGTGGTCCAAATTTAGCATGTAGAGTCATAGTCAATCAGGGTCACCAGATTCCAAAATATCTTCTTAAAGCATCATAAAATTATATTAATATTGAGACTGGGACTTTCAATAAGAACAACTTTCTGAACTTAACATTATAGAAATTCATTTTCAATTTTTTGGTAATGATTTCATGTTGAAAATTATTTTCCTCATAAGTGTTAATTTACAAGGTTTTTTTTTTGGGGGGAGGGGGTCACACCCAGCAGTGCTCAGGGGTTACTCCTGGTTGTTCAGAATTCGCTCCTGGCTGGCTAGGGGGGACATATGGGATGCCAGGATTCGAACCACTGTCCGTTCTGAATCAGCTTCGTGCAAGGCATACACCCTACTGCTGTGCCTATCTCTCCGGCCCCTTAATTTACAATTTTTAAAAACTTTCCTAACAGCATAGATTAGTCAAAAACTTGAGTTTTCAGTATATCAATTTTTGGTGGGAGTTTTATAAAAAGAAAATATTTTAAATCTAGAAAGAAGCCCAAGGTAAGGAAACTAGCTGATGAGTCACATTCTCTAGATTGGTTGAGATCTGATTCCCACCGAGCTCCCAGACAAGAAAGGCAGTTCCCATCCCCTCTTCAACTAGAATAGGGGGAACAGTTCCCAGTTGTAGAAATCTGTAGGAAATAATTCACACAGTGTAGAGGTACAAAAACGGGTTCAAGAAATCCAGTGGTCAAACGAGGAATTCAAATTACCTAAGCTTTCTGCTCCTAAGATGGCCAGTGGAAGACCCAAAAATGAGCCCCTGCCTTCCTCAGACCCCTGCTTTCATTAACAAGAATCAGGTCCCACCCTTGGGTGGGAGACGAATACCAAGTAGGGGATAATCCAATATACTATCACCAGATCACACCCTAGGGTGGAGTACAATTATTAATTAGTGTAGGATCAGTAATCCAACACTAGCTATCATAAGAATCCTTTGGCTGTGGTTGGTTCGAATCCCGGTGTCCCATATGGTCCCCTGTGCCTGCCAGGAGCTATTTCTGAGCAGACAGCCAGGAGTAACCCCTGAGCACCGCCGGGTGTGGCCCAAAAACCAAAAAAAAAAAAAAAAAAAAAAAAAAGAATCCTTTGGCTAAAAAAGAAGAATCCTTTGGCTGTATAGATAGTTGAATGGGCCGAGTGTATATGGAAGATTCAGGTTTACTCCCTGGTATCCCAGGGTGTCCCTGAGCACTACCTAGAAGACCCCAACCAGAGAAAGTAGTAGCTCCCAGCACTGCAAGGTATAGTCCCCAAACCAACCATCTCTCCCTACAAAACTCAGAAACAAAACAAAGAGAACAATGTCTCAAACTCACTTTGATCAGAGATGTTAATGAAAGCGATTTAGACAAGTTCTGATTCATTTCCAATTGATCAATTCCTACTTTTATAGGGTGGGTCTAAAACACACTCATTACCCTCCGCACCCCTGTATTTATCACAGCACTATTTACAATAGCCAGAATCTGGAAGCAACCCAGGTGCCCAACAATAGATGAATGGCTAAAGAAACTGTGGTACATCTACACAATGGAATACTATGTAGCAGTTAGGAAAATGAAGTCATGAAATTTGCTTATACATGAATGGGCATGGAGAGTATTATGCTCAGCAAAAATGAGTCAGAGAAGACGGATAAACATAGAATAATCTTACTCATCTGTAAGACATAAGGAAAATAAAAGATAATGAGGGGATGATATCTAGAGACAATAGAGTTGAGGATTAAGAGGACCAGTCCTGGGGCTAAAGAGATAGCCTGGAGATAAGGCTTTTGCCTTTCATGCAGAAGGATGGCCGTTTGAATCCCAGCATCCCTGTGCCTGCCAGGAGCGATTTCTGAGCATAGAGCCAGGAATAACCCGAGTGCTGCCGGGTGTGACCGAAAAACCAAAAACCAAAAAAAAAAAAAAAAAAAAGGACCAGTCCTGGGGCTAGAGCAGTGGTTAGTACGGTGTTTGCCTTGCATGAGCTAACCTAGGATGGACCTTGGTGCGATCCCCTGGTGTCCCATATGGTCCCCCAAGTGAGAAGCAATTTCTAAGCGCATAGCCAGGAGTGACCCCTATATATCACCGGGTGTGGCCCAAAAAGCAAAATAAACAAATAAATAAAAAGAGGATCAGTCCATGGTAGAAAGCTTGCTACAAGGAGCAGAATGTAGCTAGAGTAGAGAACGGTCAACCATGAAAGGGACATTCATGGCTCCCTTCATTAGCTGCAGTGCAAACCACCAAAAAATAAGAGAGTGAAGTAATATGCTTGCCCCAGAGGCAAGAGAGGGATGGTGGTGGAAGAAAAGAGGGCATGGGAGGGTGTGAGAGAGTAACTGTTGACTTTGGTGGTGGGAAATGTGTATTGTAAAGTTTGTTACACATTGCATGAATATAACTCAATTATGAACGATTTTATCTATGGAGAATAAAAATCCAAGTATAAACAACCTCAAAATCATGGTGCTTAAATTAAAAAAAAAATAACCCACACTTGTTTTATGATTCTCCTCTTGCTGGGAAAAAAAATCTATAGCAAACATCCAAAGAGGGGTTAGAAATGGGGGGAGGGCATTTGCTTTAGGAACTCTTGTGGCTAAACCCTGGCTGATTGAAACCTGGCTGACCAGGTTCAATCCTGGCACCCCAAATACATCAAGTCATCCCTGAGCCTACTTTCCAATCTATGTGGGTCTAGCTCACTGACAAGTACTTGTCTCGCATGCGTGAGGCCCTTAGTTCTATATAGGTCACTGAAAACACTGAAACATAAACACAAAACCAGTTTAAATTGCACCAATTACTAGCAAGGGGCACATACCATACTCAAGGTCCAATAAGCAGGTTTGACAGACATTCTTCAGTTTACTGCAGGTCTGGCAAACTTCAGTCTTCTTAAAACGCATCCGGACCCCAGGACACCAGCGAAATACTGTGAAAGGTCTGGCACAGATCTTTAATAGAAAATAAGAGTCACAGAACGTTACTAGTCCCAATGTGGTCAAGCAATTCAGGAGTCTAAGAGATGGAGAATTCAAAGGAAAGGTCCTTGCCTTCTCAGGCAAAATGCTCATATTCAGAGATACTCAACATTTAGCATAAAATTGCAGGAATAGGATCGGAACAATAATACAGAAGGTAGGGTGCTTGTCTTGTACACAGCAGACCTGGGTTTGACCCCTGGTATCCCATATGGTAACCTGTGCCCCACAGCAAACAACTGGAGTAAGCTCTGAGCACAGCCAGGTATGGTCCCCAAATAAACAAAAAACTGCAGAGTTCAAAAATCATCCAGTCCATAAAAAGGCTCATTGCTTTTGGGGAGAGGTGGAGAAAAAAAAAAAAAAAGCACAGGAAATAAGGCACTTGCTTTGCAAGTGGCTAACTTTATTTAGTCTACTCCCACTGCACTGCAGGGAGTAACCCTACAAATCAATATAAAACAAAAAGCTAGTTTTTATATTATGCACATTAAATACTTAGCACACACTTACTTTGCATTCCTTCCCATACTTTTCTTTGGTCTGAAATAAAAAATAACAAGAATTAAAGAAAGAAAAAACAACAACAACAACAATGCTCCTCCCTAAATAAAACTGAAATTAGTATAGAGATTCTGGTCTTAGGGGCAGCAGGGGAGAAGGAATATATACATATATAGGGTGCCAGGTAAGTATGTGTTTTCTCATAGCTACACTCTTCATTTCAAGCTCCTAAGCTCCATTCTAAGCACTAAAATTCCTAATCGTTTCCACAGTCCTGGTACAAAGTAACATCAGAAGGCAATACAAGTTATCCTTGTGCTAAATCTGAAATGTAGGGGCTGGTGAGTTAGCTCAGCAGGGAAAGCACTTGCCTTGTAAACAGCTGTCACTGAATTAATCCCTAGCACCCGATATGGTCCTCTGAGCACTATAAGGAGTAATCCCTGAGTACAGAGCCAGGAGTAAGCCTGCAGCACTGCCTAGTATGCACTGCCCCTAAACCAAATAAGATATTGAACGCTTCAATAGTAATTCCTCTGAGACTGATCATGTTCCAGCCTTAACTGTTGATGCCACTAAATTTACCCTTATTTCCAAGAACAGATTGTCCATTAAAGAGACCAGGAGTAGAGGCCGAAACACAACTGCTCGAGTCAGAAAACATAATTCCTTTTGTTTTGTTCTCCCCTCCCCCTAAGATACTGAGGAATATTTTGAACTTAAATTCATAATATTTTTTGGGGGGGTTGTGTGTCACATCCAGCAGCACTCAGGGGGGGGACAATATGGGATGCTGGGATTCAAACCACCTTCCTTTCTGCATGCAAGGGAAACGCCTTATTTACCTCCATGCTATCTCTCCGGCGGCCCCCCTCAATTCATACTATTTTGAAGTTCAATCTCGGCTCCACTTTCTGATGGGACGTTCAACTCTGAAAGCCTCTACTAGATCTCCTTCCTGGGAAACAACTGCTAAAAGTAACAGCTATTCTTATGCACCCCATCCGTGTATCACAGGACTGTTTCTTAATTTCAAAGCGAGGGAACAACAGGATGTTCCCATGCAAATAAATGTCCTATGCTTGGGGTTAGTTGGGAAGGAACCTGATCAGGGATCACTGCTGCAGGGCCCAGAGGGAAAGAAAGAATCTTCATCCAGGATGCAAATACCACCCCATACAGACCCTAAGCATGATGCCCGCCGTCCCGCGGACCTCACCATTCGAATGTAGGGGTTCTCTCCAAGACACGTCTGGCACAGGATCGGGAAGTCCTGGTGCAAAGGGGGAAAAGAGGTTGTGGGTCTGTCTGCTAGTTGCACACCCGCTAGGCCTCGGCGCTCTCCCCCTCGCCCCTCGCTCCCACTGGGGCCCCACGGCAGCGCCGAAGCCGCCGAAGACGCAGCCTTGCCGCCCTCTTTTTTTGCCTTTTCCACCCCTGCACCCCGCAGTCTCCCCCTCACCGCATCCTCCCAGTTCTGCCTGTTGTACGTGTTGGAACCCAGAGAGGTCGCCATCTTGAGCGCGGCCGGAAGTGGCGGCCGCTTCCTACTCGGGACGGCCTGGGACGGACCGCCACAATCCCGTCAGCCCCCGCGCGGGCTGGGCTTGGACGTCATTTTAAAGCGGCGCGCGCCATCTCGAGAGGGCGGGGCTTCGCGCTCGACGTGTCGCTGACGCGTGACGTCACTCAGGAGCGCTTTCGGAGTTGAGCGGGAGCCGGGTGTGGCTCCAAAAACCAAAAACCAAAACCAACCAACCAACCAAGAAAAAAAACAAAAACAAAGACCCCACATTAACTCCTACTGAGCAGCCTAATAATACTAGGAATACTAGTATATAATTATATATAAATATATATTTATTTAAACATATAAATATATTTATAAATATATAAATATGTAATATAAATATATGATTATAACAATTACACAATAAATATAATAAGATATAAAAATGTTATAATACTAGTCATTCCTAGTAAGACTAGGAACTAGACTCTAGTTCCTCCTCAGGGTGGCCAGATTTGTCTAGCAAAAACTCAACATGTAGTTCAATTTTTATTTTATTTCATTATCTGGCAGCCACTATTCTGAAAAGTTATTATTTCCTCTTTTCTACAAAAGTAAAATCAAGACAAGCTTGCTTCTTTGTCACTTGTGGTGAATCCACTGATTCAAAGTCGATATTTTTTTCTAAATGAAGAATATTCTGGATCAATTGATATTTAAAATAGTTATACATGGAGGGTGGGTAAAAATAGTAATACAGATCCACCTGCCAATATTCTATGAATTTAATGTACTTTGAAACAATTGATATATTTTTAAAAAAATTTTTGTTGTGGGGAGGCACACCAGCGGTGCAGGAGATGGGACATGAGGTGCCAGGGGTTGAACTTATTTTTTCCTGAATACCAAAACATGTGCTGCAGTCCCACTAGTCTTTTTTTTTTTATTTCTCTCATATGTAGAGATTTTTATTATATATTTTTAATTTTTATTGTAGCCGATCTGAATTAAAAATCTTTCACAGTAATATTTAAGGTACATAGTTACAATGAATCAGGGGCATTCCCACCACCAGTGAATAGTCTTGTTTTGTGTTCCCCAAATATCAACTGCTGAGTCTGAAGAGGATGTATAGTGGTTAGGGCATTTGTCTTGCATGCAGCTCATCTGGGTTCTATCCCCAGTACCACGTATGGTTCTTTGAGTACTGCCAGGATTCCCGAGAGAGTTTAGTATAATCCCTGAGCACTGGTGAATGTAGGCCCCAAACAAAATCAAACAAAAAAATCAGATGCCTGTTATATAACGAACTGAGGTACTATTATATTTTTATTTTTTATTATATAATTTAAAAGTCTATATAAGCACCTTGATTAGACATGATTGTAGTTGGGTAGTCTAGCTATTCGTGGTTGTTTATTTTTCAAAATGAATTTCAGGAGTGTTTGATCCACTTCTTTGAAGAATGTCATGGGTATCTTTAGAGGGATTGCATTAAATACAATGCTTTGGGGTGTATTGCCATTTTTGGGGTGGGGTTGGGCCACACCCAGCAGGACTCAGGGTTTACTCCTGGTTCTGTGCTCAGAAATCGCTCCTGGCAGGCACGGGGCACCATATGGGATGCAGGGATTCGAACCAACGTTAGTCCTGGGTCAGCTGCAAATGCCCTACCACGGTGCTATCTCTCTGGGCCCAATATTGCCATTTTTAATGTTAATCCTTCCAATCTATGAGCAGGATATGTGTCTCCATTGTGTCATCTTTTATTTCTTGAAGCAGGATTTTGTAGTTTTCTTTTTAGAAGCCCTTCACCTCTTTAGTTGACTTCAAGATATTTGAGTTTGTGTGAGACTAATGTGTGAATGGGATTGTTTTTTTAAAGTCCATTTCTTCTCATTATTGGTGTACGAGGCCACTGATTTTTGCATGTTAATTATTAATGCCTAGAAATGGATGTTTGTTCTATAAAACCATTTGAGTGGGGTTTGTTCTACCTAGTTAGGAGTTGAGCTGCAGTTTTTGTTAGTGCTATGGTGGCCTTCAATGCACTGCAAATTTCACACTCTCACATTATTTTGTGCTTATTATTATTATTGTTGACGAACTGTTTTCATACACCTATAACTTTTTTTTCCTTTCATCTTTTGAGCTGATTGGCACAAGTACCTTTAATTATGTCAACCCTGACACTCAGGTGATTTATGTTGAACTCTGGTTAATAGAAGTGGCAGGGAAAAGCAGCAGAGTAGAAACTTGGCTGGCTCATTAAGATCCAAGGGGCTGCTCAACACCCCGTGGCTGAAATGAATCTTTTCCTGTGAGTCTGGTTTCTTGTGCACTGCACCTTCTGCCTACCGGAGGGTCAGCACAAATACAAACATGGTGAATATTATGAAATGTGAGTGGCTAAAAGCAAGTTGCATGTGGTAGCTGTGAACCCCTGGACAACCAGCCAACCATCAAGCCTCAGTATTTGCCCTTACAACAAACAACTACTTTTTTTTTTTGTGGTTTTTGGGCCATGCCCTGTGATGCTCAGGGGTTACTCCTGGCTTAAGAGGACCATATGGGAAGTCTGGGGATCGAACCGCAGTCCATCCTAGGTCAGCCACGTCCAAGGCAAACGCCCTACCACTGCACCACCCCTCCGGCTCAATAACTACTTTTGTTACCTTTCTGTCCTTGCTTTCTCAGTTCTACTGTTTAGTGCACCAGAGGTTAGCCTCCTAAAGTCTTGCCCCCACATCCTAGCAGTTGATGTTTGTTATTTAGTGCTTTGTAAGTTGGTAGAAAGTCAACTGCTGTTTGGGAAATGCGTCTTTTCTCAGCATTTTGTCCCTTTTGTCAGCCAAACTTCTTATCTGTGACTGACATTGTTTCCTCTTCTCTCAGCGATAGGCCTTGAATGGTACTGGTATGAATCCTAGACTCAGTATTAAATCTTCTCCCTTCTTTCTCTTGTCCTACCTACCATCAATGGGTCTATACTTGTACTTTAGGAAGACAGGATTTTCTGTTTTACTGCACTTGGGCCTTTTTGCTCTTTATGAGGGAGGGGGTTGGCCAGGGGAGGCAAGGCAAGGCAAGGCTTCATACATTTCCCACATTGTCAACAATCCCTCTTTCGTGCTGCCAAAGCAAACAGGGTCTGCAGAGCTCCAGTCAATTTATTTTCTTTTGGTAGAAGTTTTGAGAAAAGCTTGCGTGTATGTAAAAAGTTTTATTAAAAAAAAAAAACTAGAGAAATGTGAGAGAAGAGAATACAGGTTTCTTTATATTCAAGAGCACAGGCTTCTTCAGAGGGAATAAAGTCACGGTTTTTATAGAATAAACATTTGGGTCAGGTGAAGTTTCCCAAAGGCTTTCTTCTAAGGGAAAAAATAAAATCATTTAAGTAGGGATGTGCTGGGATAAACTAGGTCTACATTGTAGCAGTCATTCTGGCAAACACTAACTGGGCCAGAATTCCATTAACAATTATAAATGTGGGGCCGGAGAGATAGCATGGAGGTAAGGCATTTGCCTTTCATGCAGAAGGATGGTTCGAATCCCGGCATCTCATATGGTCCCCTGTGCCTGCCAGGGGCGATTTCTGAGCACAGAGCCAGGAGTAATCCCTGAGTACTGCTGGATGTGACACAAAAACCAAAAAAAAAAGGAAAAAAAATTTATCAATGTTAATTTTCCCCTCAGGTTTTGGGCTATATATACACAGCGATTCTCAAGGGATACTCTTGACTACACTCTTCTGGTAGCATTTGGAGGACCATATGGGATGCAGAGGATTGAACCTAGACCAGCTGTGTGCAAGGCAATTTCTCTATGAATATTTTCAGTCCTACGTATTAGTTTATGGATTGTATTTCCTCACAATATATTATTTCTGCCTGAGACTTGAAATGTGTATAAGGCATTTAGATCGTTGAGATGTAACAATAAGCCAAAAATACAAATAGTTTCCTGATCTGCAGGGAATATAAACTTCTCTATGAAATACTCTGCTTATTGTAAAACAAGTCTGAGACTGGGAAATACAACAGGGGTTAGGGTAGAAGCAATGCGTGACTGCACACACACACACACACACACACACACACTCAAAGTACTTGAAACTATAAGAAGTACCACTATATATTGTGTAACTTCTGAAAATTAGTTTTTAAAGTTTGTATATATCCAAATGCAATGTTTTAACATTGTTAGCCCAAATTTGACTTGTGTTGTTAACAAACAATATGAAGTCAATCTGTTGTTCCTGCATGGTGCCAGGGTTTGGTGATGGTTGGGAGATTTGGGGATATTGGTGAAAAGTACGTTATACTAGTGGCAGGACTGATGTTTGAACATTTAATGCCTGAAACAACTATATTACGAACGTGGTATGTCATGGTGTTGATTGTTACATCTCCACGGTGTTATTAAAGTCAATGACTAAGGATTTATTGGGCTGTGATTGGTGGGAGTTGAACCTTTTGTGTTACTGTTTAGGCTCACTGAGCTTGGTAAATTACTAAGTAACATTTTCCAGCAGATTTCCTGTGATACTACTGGGTTGACAAGACGATAAAATTTTCAGTTAGCATGTGGCCACTTGTAGATCTGAAATAAATTTGATAGCTTAGCAGTTTGATATGGTTAAGTTGCAGAGCTATAGGAGGGTGGCAGTGGTCCTCACACTACAGTCCGCGGGCCACATATTGTATTTGTTCCTGTTTTGTTTCTTCACTTCAAAGTAAGATATATGCAGTGTGCATAGGAATTTGTTCATAGTTTTTGTTTTTACTACAGTCCAGTCCTCCAATGGTCCGAGGGACAGTGAACTGGCCCTTTTAAAAAAATTTGAGGACCACTGGTAGGGTATGGCACTGGGCTGCTGTGATTCACATAGAAAGGAGAATCTGCCCCCTGACAATTCCAAGAATGCCAGAGTGGTATCAGCCTGGACCAGACTATCTGTGGTTTTCTTTTTATTTTAAGGCAATATTTCAGAAACGATGTGCTGTTGGAAATCGAACCATCTTCCACAAGCAGAAAATATGTTCCAGCCCTTTGAGCTATCTTCTCAGCACCTTTAATATGGTCTTGGATTTGTTCATTTAAGAGAATGGAAAGGAACATACCCCACCCACTGATTCTCATATTAAATTCCTAGAGATAACCCCATCCTCTGAGTAGAATATTATGCTACTCCAATCAGTTTTCACGACACCAAACAAAAACACATCAAAGCTTTGTCTTGTTCTTTATTTTACTACATTGTTAAGCAATGATGCAAAAACAGTAACCTGACATTCATAAAGATCATGAGTGCCTCTTACTCTCCAAATGGGTCAAACAGGATCTTCTTCACAAATATGTAAAACATTTAGCTTATTATGCCGATAAGCACTTTGAACAAAAGAATTTATTGATAGGCCAATCAAATCAAAGGCTTAAATTCCTTAAATTGTAGTGTCAAGTGCTAAGGATATCTAATCCTGCTGCATTAAAATTTTGCACTTGATCTAATATAATTCCAAATTACCAGCTACAGATATGGAATCAATTATTTTATTATCTCGTTAAGCAAAAATTATATAGAATGTAAGTTTACATTGAAAACTAACTTGAGGAAGGAAATATTAAACCAGTGGCTCTGATATTCTGCAGTTAATTGCCTTCAGAGTAAAAAGTTCTATGATTTACAAGTGTTTCTGCATTTTTGCGTCAAATGGAGGTTAGGAGACCAATTAATTCAACATTACTTCTGGGAACAAATATAAGCTACATGCTATAAATGCACTACAACTAGTGTACAGTCTATGCAAGCATGTAAACACCTTAATCTTTGAAACCACTTTGACCACTTTCAAAGTAGGCTCTAGCATGTTGAAAAACAATAACTCTACTGTATTATAAAAAATGAAATTAACTTCTGTGGTTTGAAAACTTGTCATTATAATTCCCTGCCCCCCTCCCCCCACTTCTAAGCTAAACTGTACTTTTCATTGTCAGGTTTGTTTTTTTAGAATGCATCAAAAACGTTACTCTGTGGAGTAGTGTTTGTTAAAATTATCCTGTATTTAAAAGTTTCCTCAATATTTTATTTCAAGATGACCTTATTATGTTCTATCTTAGGGTACCTGCTTTAAGAAAAATAAAAAACCAAAAACCTAAAGGCTTAAACTTAAAAAAAATCAGGGTTAAAAAAAATTTCTTCCTCCCTCCAAAATCTGTGGTTACTATACCAAAAATTGTGGTACAGCTGGTAATTTGCTTTGTTAAGTGCTATTTTAATAATACCACAGAATTAGGGTTAGCAACTTCAGGACAACAAGTAAAAATAGCATGTGTTAGGTAAGGAAGTGTTCTTGGCTATTTGCTGAACTACTTACACATCTGATGAAAGTCAAAAACTTAAATACATTTCTGGATTCAAGAGATTATAGTTGTTTTAATTCAATGGCAATAACATCCATTCAAACCATGCTAAAAATATAGCCTCATGTTTTCTGCATTCCACAAGAGAACTTTTCTATCAAATTTCATTGGGCTTTTCCCAGGTCCCAAATACACAGCACAATTTACTGAGTTTATTATTTTTTTAATTTATTTTTGGTTTTTGGGCCACACCCAGCAGTGCTCAGGGGTTACTCCTGGCTCTGTGCTCAGAAATTGCTCCTGGCAGGCTCAAGGGACCATATAGGATTATGAAGATCGAACCCAGGTTGGTCCCAGATCTGCCGTGTGCAAGGTAAATGCCCTACCACTGTGCTATCACTCAGGTTCCCAATTTATTGATTTTAAAGAGCCAGAGAAGAAAAGGAAAAGGAGTGAGACATATAAAAATTGCTTTCTAGTAGTAATTAACCCAGGGATATTAGCATTTAAATTAAAAAGGCATTTTTACAACCCTCCTCCATCTCTCCCTTGCCCCCACCTTTGGCATAACATATAATCAATTATCTGCTTTTCAAATTCTCTTTAAAAGTTCAGTATTGTACTGGAAAAACTTTTAATTACTGTTGATAATGATCTTGTATTCAATGAGTCAAGACCAAATGAGAGCACCTTAAAAATTGCAGATTATTTTTCAATCAGACACATTAAGTTAATATTTACTTTTCCCCTCAAATAGAAATTTATGAAAAGTTGAAACCATGATGTCAACTGAACGGGTCTGTTTAGATTTCTAGGTTATAGCTAATGGAATGCAGAAAGCAATAAAAGCTTTAAAAATGTTTTATCTTCCAATTTTATCTGAGACTGTGATCCTTTGTGGTTAATTTTGAAGACAGCATGGTCAGTTTTTCAGGTGGCAAATCTAACGCCACTCTAAGTCATCTGCTCTCTTAGGGTGAACCACAATGTTGTTATTCAGCGTGCAAGTTTCAGTGTGGTAAACATAGATTTACTAGTGTTAACAGTAATGAAAGTAAGGGGAACACCACTGGCCTATGTTCTCAAAACCTGGCCTCTACCACCTTATCTCCATGGAACAGGATTCAATCGAGAATAACTACACTGTTATAAATAAGGCCTAAATAGTAGCTTCCAAATTTTAATACATGTTTGTGGTAATCTATCCTTTAGACTCTGCCTGCCACGGGAAACATTTAAGGAAGAAGTGGGCCCAAACTGAGTTCCACATGCTGGGTGAGCCAGATGACTTCTGTGCCCTGGTCACCTTCTTCCATGGGGCGGATGGGGGCTGCAAGGTTTTTAAAATCATGTTTCATCTTAAAGCACACGGTCACTTCACCCTCCTCACGTTGTGGGGTCACTTTGATGAAAATACCCACTTTGTTGGCCTTTCTGAAGGCTATGATGCTATGGAAGGAAATAAGCATAAATGTTAGGCAGCTCATTGTTCAGCCAATCCACAAAGTCTTAGTTATTTTACTGACAACAAAACCTTTTAATATTTAATTTTTTTTTCAACAAAAAATCTTTGATGGCAAGGTATGTCCTTATCTGTTTATCAGCAATAAAGTTTCTTCAGCAAAAAATTAATCTCTTTACTTTTTTAATATTACAAAATAAATTTAGTTGTAAAATAGTAAGTTTTCCCCTTTCAGCACAAGAAATCTACTAGATTGAGCTCAATCACATGCTTGTGCTTTTGATCAACACAAAAGTATATCCTTAAAAATAATCCACAAATACATTTTTTGGGGTGACGGCATACCATAATATGCAGTGCTCAGAGGTTACTCCTGGCTCTGCACTTGAATCACTCTGGGTGGGCACAGGGGACTGTATAGGATACCAGGGATCAATTCCAGGTTGGCTGCATGCTTGAAGGCAAGCACCTTATCCACAATACTATTCTCTGGCCCCCACAAATACCTTTATACATATATTAATACATATTCTCTTCTGTCGTACTGAATGGCTGCATAGTATTCTATTATCTATTTACTGTAACTGTCTACAATGAGGCAGTTGTCACTTCACTCCACTACATACAATGGTGCTATAAATACCCCTTAACATTTACCTCTGCATCATGCGGTATATTTTCCATAAAAACATTGACTCAGAGCTTTAAAGGGATTTCTGCAACACTAAATCATATAATTTACATATAATTCCTATAAATTAGTATATTAGAATATAAAAAATTCTCTTTAGTTGCTATTTCTAGTACAATTTTTTTCTTTAAGTGTACTTTAAGTTTTACATTAACATGTGACTGCCATTTTGGTAATTAAACCATATTCAAGACTACCAGTTGTATAAATGGGCATCATCTTAATAACCTGCTTTCAGTAAGTTAAAGGCACTGTCATTTTTCTCCACTACATATGAAATGAAAAGAACAGAATTCAATCAACTATGAAAATGATAACTTTATCTCAGAAGCTACCAGAATTAACCTTTATATATTCATAGAATATCATATACCGTATTTGCCGGCGTATAAGACGATCCCCTAATTTTGCAGTTAAAACATAGGTTTAGGCCTATATTTGCTGTATCAGACAGATCGTTCCTGTGCTGCAACTGTATGTACCACAGTGAGCAATCACAACAAGCAAAGGTTCAAAGGTTATACTGTCATAGACTTCCTCTCTGACTTTGGCCAATCTGAGCAGGCTTTTGACAGTGTAGATTTGGGTCCAAAACATTGTCTAATTTGCATGCATCAAAAGCCTGCTTGGATTGGCTGAGTTAGAGAGGCGTCCGAGCAGCCTTGCAGTGATTGGTCCCTTATCATAGGCACCTTTTCTGGCAATTCCCTGGTGGCATCAGTTAATCTCCCCCACTACATGAACCAAACAACACCCCGTCCTTGGACCCTAGCACTGAACCACCAACACAGTTACGTTTTGCCAGAAGTGGCCCCCAGATCTCCTAAGTACTGTTTGGGAGCCCCCAAGAAAGAGATTTGGAAACGCTGCGGCCTGATTTTTTTGTTTGTTTGTTTAATTTAGCGGCATATTGAAACATTTTTCGGAATATATTCAGCGTATAAGACGACCCCGATTTTCGGTTGACTTTTTTTTTGTTTCAAAAATCGTCTTATATGCCGGAAAATACGGTAACACTAATTTCTAGAGATCTAAAATTCCCATAAAATACAAAGTACAATAGAATCAACATTTCACTCTACCGTAAAATCTAACTATAATTTCTATCTTATATAATTCTTCTAGTTTACCTTAAATTCTATAAGAATCTACAAAAAGTATTAAAGAATATATTTTGTATTGTAGTAACTGAATTTTGTATTAAATTTATTAAATAAATTTACTTTCAAGCTAAAAATGGAAAAGGAGGCGGGGTCTGGGTTGATTGCAGATAGTACAGCAGTACAGTGGATAGGAACTTGTCTGGTGTCAGACAACTTGGGCTCAATCACCAGCATCCCATATACCTAAGCCTCACCAGAAGTGACCCTAGTTTGAAAAGAAGAAAACTTCTGGGATGCAATACAGTAATCAATCACCAGCCTTGCCACTTCTTAAAGTTAAGCCTTATCTGCCACTGATTAACTTCACCAACTTTAATTCACCTTTGTTCTCACTCAGTTTTTTCAACCTATCCCATGCTATACTTCTTTATGCTCTCTTACTGACGAAGTAATGATTTTTGTCTATAGGCTGGAATTTCCTTGTGCCAATTTATTTTTCAGCTTCAAAGCCCATATTTCTGTATTTTGCTCTGACACAGGATTGTGAACCATTTTTGGTGCTGGGACTGGCTGCATGTAAGGCAAGTACTCTCTCATAGTAGTTCTTTTTATAAGAAGGAAGAAATAAATTATTAAAAAATAGCACGTGTCCCTTTCGGATGAGGCAATTATGGAGTGTGTAGTTCACAAAAGTATCACTCACTCAGGATCATCCTGAAAGTCCTGTGGTTCGGCCAACTCGTCATACTCTGCTGCTGCATCCTTGCCAGCTAATAGAAGCTCTTTGGGTGGCACCACCACCTGGAGAGTAATACAGAGACCTGCTTCACAAGAGATCGGTGTATTGTAGGACATTCATTCAAGGGAATAATGCAAACCATTACAATGACCTACACACAGAGAAGTAAGCAGGAAGTTTCAAAATGTATACCATTATTTTACTTATATTTACATACCAAAAAAAAAGGGGCAAAAAAGGGAACATTTTGTTACTGGTGAATTGCAATAAATTTATACATCCATATAATCAACACCATTGCACACATTTACGTAAATTATTAAAAAAAGTAAAAGCAGAAATACTAAAAAAAAATTAAAGTAAAAGCAGAAAAAAAGACAAAAAGCACAATATAATCTTTTTTATTTATCTATCTAGTTTTTGTCAATTTCTTTGATTTGGTGTGGATATTAAACTTGTCTCCATTTTTATTTATTTTTTCTTTCTTCTTTTCTCTTCTGTTTTGTGCTCTGTCATGTTTTTTATTTCAAGACCATAGCTATTATGTGGTGCCTATTTTTATTGCTGTAGTGCTCACTGGATATTTTATTTGGTACTTCTTTTTATACCGTTGTGGTATTTCTCCTTCTTTCCCCCTTTGTCTCTCAAACCGAGGATGAGAGCCTCTAGAAGGACTCCGCCCATTTTTGGCATATTGGATTTTTACCCCATTTTATTACTTTTCTTCAAACAAAACCACATAAAAACTATCTAGTCCCGCCTCCTAATTAGAGGGGGATATAATGGAGGTACCATGACCAAACAGTTGTAAGATCACTAAGTAGTAAGCTAGGCACAGAGGGGACAACTCATTCTAGAAGCCCGAAGGGTGAGGGTGGAGGATATGGGAGGCAGGATGGGAACAGAGGTGGAGGGAGGACAATTCGGTGATGGGAATTCCCCTGATACAATGTTAATATGTACCTAAAATATTACTGTGAACGATATATAAGCCACTATGATTAAAATAAAAATTATAAAAAAAATAAAAGCAGAAATATTAAACTTTCTTAACAAAATAAAGAACAGAAAATTTGAGGGAAGGATATAGACAAAAGTGCTTACTTTCCTGGGACTGCTTTGGGGAACTTAAGTGGGTGAATATGGAGGTTTCAACAGTGTTTTTTTTAATGCTTTATTAATCTGTTAAGTTTTTGGGTAAAACCCCAAAGCACTCCAGGTAGTGTTTAGGGTACCATAAGGGGTTCCAAGAATGAAGTCTGGGTCTTCTGTATATAAGGCAAGTTTTTATGGGCTGTGCTTTTTTCCCCCAGCACTATGATAAGGATACATAAGTGTTGGTTGCATTATTCTTTATACTTTCCAATGTATCTGAAAAGTTTGGTGTGTTTTTAAAAAATGGAGCTGGGTTCACACCTTGTGCCATTACTCCCTGGATGCCCTGCATGGGATGCTTATATCACCATCCACTTCTAGAACCCAAAACCATGTGGCAATTTCACCCCTCCACTGTACTAACTGGGGTTTCTGGTTTCAATATAACAGCCCTCTTGACAAAGAGGTTCACGAGTTATTCTGCATAAACACTGAAACAGTATGTTAGGGCACTGACCTTGTGAGATTAACAGCTTATAGAGAGAGTTACACTGTACTGAAATATAAATATTTTATTTTATTTTTGAATCACACCTGGTGGTGCTCAGGAGTTACTCCTGGCTCTGTGTTCAGAAATCACCCCTGGCAGGCTCAGAGGACCATATGGGATGCTGCGGATTGAACCCAGGTTTGTCCGGGGTTGGGCGCATGCAAGCAAATGCCCTACCACTGTGCTATCACTCTGGCCCCTGAAATAAAAATATTTTAGATCTCAGACAGTCGGTAATCTGAATATCAAATCACAGAGCCCACAATCTCTAAAATCAATGAAGAAACAAAGGAACTCACATGTTTTGGTAGATAGGGTCACTAGTCCTGCCAAATTATCAAGCTCAAACAAAGCCCCAAGACTCATTAATGAGAACTTAAGCAATGCTCCATGCAATAACCACAGAAATAAGGAAATCATTGGAAAAACAATTTAACCAACTGAAAGAGGAACTGATCAGGGTGTCAAAAGTCCATACAAGTAGAATTAAAGAACTTTAAAAAAAAAAAGCCAGCCATAACAACAAAATTTAACATCGCAGAAAATTCAATGTTCAACAAATATTGAACATTCAATATTCAACAGTGATAACAAAGCCAAAATACTGGCCATTACAAGGAATGAAGTGACAAAGGAAATTAGATAAGTGAATGGAAGAAAATGTAAGATTTGTGATAGATAATAGGAAGAGGAATAATCTTTGAATCATGGAATACCAGATAGAAGAGGAAAAAAGGAAGGGGAAGAATGGCTGGAGGTAGAATTAATCACTAAGAACTTTCTCATCTCTGAAGAGGTTTCTGCACAGATTTAAGAGGCCCAAAGAGTACCAAACATACACAACAACACTAAGACAGTAATCAAGATGGTAAAATCAAATGACAAAACTACTTAAAGCATTGAGAGAAAAAAAATACACTCAAATACAGGGTAAATAACGTAAGAATCAAACAGACTTTCCATATGATATCTTACAAACTAGGAAAGAGTGGAATAATATTCAAAATATTGTATGAAAAAATTCCAGCTTAGAGTTCACTAACCTGAAAAAATATCATTTTGACTGAGGGAGGAAAAGAAATAATTTTTTCAAACAAAAAATCAAAACACCATTTCCAACAACTAAACCAATCCTCTAAGAATTACTGAAAGATAAACAATAGACTCTTGCAATACAACCAGATTACACCACACACACACACACACACACGTATACAAAAATGAAAGCACAGACCTATTACTACCAATCTTTCTCAATGTCAATGGACTGAACTCCCTATAAAAAGACAAGAGTAGCTGGGTGGATCAGGAAAGAATATCCAACCATCTGCTGCTTATAGAAAACAAATTATAGCCAACAAACCCAACAACTTATCAAAAAAGAAATCATATACCCTGAGCATGTGGGATTCATTCCAAGGATTCAAGTATATTTTTTAACATATGCAAATCAACGTAATATCTCACATTAATAAAAGGAAAGATAAGAATCATATGATAACATATCAATTGATGCAGAGAAGCTTCTGATAAGATCCAACACTCATTCATGATAGAAACTCTTAAATTTTCCTCAAGGTATTAAGGTCCATCTATAACAAACTCAGAGCTAGTCTCATTCTTACTGGTGAAAAACTGAAACCACTTCCTCTGAGATCAGGCACAAGGCAAGGATGTCCACTACCTCCACTATTCACTGTAATATTAGAAAACCTTGCTACAGCAATAAGGCAAGAAAAACAAATCAAAAGGATACAAATTGGAAATTTATAAATTTATAGATGACATAGATACATAGAAGACCCTAAAGAGTCCACTGAAATGCTCCTAGAAGCAACCAAGATGATTATAAAAAGCAATACTGAAAAATTAGCTGCATTCTTATATACAAAAAAATAAATCAGAAGAGAAAGAGATCAAGGAGTTTATTCCATTTAAAATAGTATCCAAATTTGACAGCTAACCTGCCTGGAGCCTATAGTTAGTTTCATGACAGTGTCCTTCAAGGGTGGATACCCTGTATCTCTTAGGCTAAAGAAATTTTCTTTCTAATTTCCCCAACATTTACTGCATCTATACAAAAACAAAAACAAAAAAACAAACAACAACAAAAAACCACTTGCCAAATCTGTCCCCCCACAATTTAATTATTTTCTTTTCTTTCAATTTTACTTATATTTATAGCTTTTAGATAGGGGCCCCTGCCCCCCCCCCTTTTTTACTCATTTTTTTTTTTTTTTTTTGGTCTTTGTCTTTTTTATTTTTATTTATTTGTTTTTGAACACGAATTACTTGGTATTGCCTCACATTTATATGTCTCCCTACAAACTGAGAAAAGGAGAAAACGAAAAATGTGGATGGGACCTAGGGGCCAAACGGTCCCAGGAGCATAGAGTGAAAATAAAAATGATTAGCTCTCAATGACAGTAGAATCAAGAAACCCAAACTATAACAAGCTATACACAAAATGGACCTGTTATGCTAGCAGTCTAAGGGGGCTAGATGTGGAGGTAAGGGATGTATTCTGGGAACTATGGTGGAGGGACTTCAACACTGGTGGTGGGAACGGCTCTAATTCACTGTCACTATGTTACTGAAATACAACTGTGAAAAACTTGTAAAATAAAAAGTATCCAAGAATACCAAGTTATCAACTTCACAAAAGATGTGGGGGGATCTATATCATGATAACTTTAAGTTGCTTAAGAAAGAAGTAGAAGGGCCGGAGAGAAGCACAGCGGTAGCGCGTTTGCCTTGCAAGCACTGACTCAGGACCAATGGTGGTTCAAATCCTGGCATCCCACATGGTCCCCCGTGCCTGCCAGGAGTGATTTCTGAGCAGAGAGCCAGGAGTAACCCCTGAGCATCGCCGGGTGTGGCTCAAAAACCAAAAAAAAAAAAAAAAAAAAAAGAAAGAAAGAAATAAGGAGAAGACCATAGAAAATAAAAAAATATTCCATGTTCATGTACTGGAAGAGTCAATATTGTTAAAATGACTACCCTACCTGAATCAGAATTTATTGAATACCCAACGACAAAATCCCATATATATGGACAATTTTTGGTACAGGAGCTAAAAACATGTTATGTACTAAAGATAGCCTCTTGAACAAATGGTGTTGGAAAAACTGGATGTAAGATATTAAAACTTGATCCATATCTTACATAAAAGTCAATTCAAAGTGGATCAAAGAACTAGACTTGGCTAGAAATACATTGAGGAAAACAGGAAGATTTGGACTTCAATGGTGTTACAATCAAATACCACTGACAAAGGTAACAAAATCATAGATAAACAAATGGGACTACATCAAATTAAAGAGCTTCTGCATGGCAAAAGAAACATAGGTTACTAAGGACAGCTAACTGGGAAAATATTCTCTTTCACTACTTCAGATAAGGGCTTAATATTCAAGATATATAAAGTAATAATGTTAATCAACAAAAAAATTTCAAAATTTATCTGTAAGTGGGGAGAGGAAACAAACAACTACCTCTCAGAGGAATAAAAGTGAATTATTAATCACATGAAAAAGTGTTCAGCATTACTTATTAGGGAAATCCAAATCAAGACAACAATAAGGTATCTCATATCAGTGAAGAATGGCACATATCAAAAGTGGGAGGGACAATCTGCGCTGTTGAGGATGTGGTTAAAAAGAAACTCACCCACTACTTGTGGGAATGTCTGGTTCAACTGTGGAAAATGGTATAGAGACCACTGTAAAATCAGAATTGAACTGCCACATGACTCAGCAATTCCACTTTTGGGTATTTATCCCCAGGACTCACAGTTGCAAGAAATGATGAAATCATGCAATTTGATGCAACCTGGTTGGAACTTGAAGAAATCAGGTTGAGTGAAGTAAGTCAGAAGAAGAAAGAGAAGCGCAGGATAATCTCACTTATCTGTAGTATATAAGATTACTGTATTAGGAGAAACTATCCAATTTCCATCTGATAAAGGGTTAATATGTACGGTCTTCAAGGCACTGGTAGAGCTTAGCAAGAAAAAAAAATTGGACCTAGAGCAGTGGATAAGTAGTAGGGCATTTGCCTTGCATGTAGCTAACCTAGGACAGACCGTGATTTGATCCCCTGGCGTCCCATATGGTTCCCCCAAGTCAGGGCGATTTCTGAGCGCATAGCTAGGAGTAACCCCTGAGCACCGGATGTGGCCCAAAGTTAAAAAAAAAAAAAGAAAAGAAAAAAACGAAAAAAATCTAACCCTATCCAAAAATGTGAAGAAATGAACAGACATTTCCTCAAAGAAATACAGATGGCTAAAAGACACCTGAAAAAATGGTCCACATCATTTAGACCAAGGAGATGCTAAAGAAAACAACAATGAAATATCATTTCACACCACAGAGATTGGCATACAACACAAAGAACAACCAGTGCTGGTGTAGATATGGGACTGCTGGGGTGGCTGGCCCAGTCTTTTGGAAAATTGAGTCTCCTTTTACCCAGCAGTACTACTCCCAGAAGAGGAGAAAAGAAAAATGGCCCAGAGGCAGGCAGGGGGGAATGGTGGGAGGAAGAAAAGTGGGGACATTGGTAGCTGGAAATGTGCACTGGTAACGCGTATTGTACATTGTATGACTGAAATTCAGGCCATCCTCGACCCAGGGCCTTGGGAGGAAAAGGAAAGAGAAGAAAAGAAATCAAGGAGGGAAGAAGATGAGAAAGGGAAGTAATGGGGGAACAGGTATCTGGCTTTGGTTATAGTGGGAATGAAGGAGAATGGTGTGTATATATATATATACCCAAGGCACAGACTCAGCAACACTGAAAGCATGAAATCTAAGCTAAAACTACCAAACTTTAATATTTTAAGGTGGCAGGCAGGGGCTAGGGGAGGTTTGTTAGGGGGTTGGAGGATAATAAATTTATGGAAAAGCAGGTGATAGGAGTTGACAACGGTTGTGGGAATGATGTTGAAATATGCTAAAATTCAACTTTGTAACCTTGGTTCTTTAATTAAATAAAAGAAAAACCTTTTTAAAAAATGGGACCAGAGATAGCTTAAAGGGCTAGAATGCATGTTTTGCATGTGTGAAGCCCAAATTTGATCTCCCACTGTACAGTCCCCCAAGCATCTAGCTGAGTGTAGTCGGGAGTATAGCTGGGTGTAACCCAAAAACCAAAATCAAACGAACTATAAAGTAGAAACACTGATTCTAACAGTATTTTCTGAAATGGGGATGCTTGGCATGTTTATGCACATGGAAAATAGTCAAGTATTCTTCAGACTCAAATGCTATAACTATACTTCACCTACTATACTGGAGGCTAACAGATAATGTCAACCTTATTTCTGTTACGATACAAGTGTGGCTGGAGGGCTTACGGAGAGAAAAAGAGTACTAAGCTAGATATAAGCACGAGGTTCTTATTTTTGTCTTTTTTTTTTTTTTTAACAACTTACTAGTGTCATAGGAAAAACAAAACCCAAAACCAGCCAAATAAACAAACCAAAAACCTAAAATTAAAAACAACAAAAAAGGGAAGGATAGATTAAGTTCTATTCCTTTTGGGAATGAAGCTAATAAGTGAGATAATTAAAGAAAGGGTGGAGCCAATGAGCCTAGCCACTCCACTCTGAAGCCGTACATCTCCTAGTCAATGAACTCCAGTGCAACAGTAGAAAACAGCACACTACAAGCATGACAACGGGGAAACATTGCAGGCCTTCACCATGCATAGAGAATGAAGATGGCAACCTCGATGACCCAAAAAGTGCCAACCACCAATTTAGCCTCTCAGATAAGGAGTTTAGAGAAGAAATATGGAGGATCCTCATAGAACTCAAAAAAAGTATGGACCAAGTTGAATGAACCACAAATAAGAATTAAGAGGAACTGAAAACAGAACTGAGAAAATTCCAAACTGAAATAACAGGACTGAAAAACTTGGTAGGTGAAATGAAAACCTCACTGGAAAGCCTCTCCAACAGAGTAACAATGGCTGAGGACAGAATAAGCTGGAAGATGAGATTCAGAACAATTCCATACAAGACAAGAGGTTGAAAAGAGCCTTAAAACAATCAAACAAACAAGAATGTGAAGAGATGAAAATAGAAGTCTTTGATAAACTCAATAGAAACAAAATTCATCACTACGTCTGTACATGTCCAGTTCCATAGACTCACTGTTTTAGAGCTATAAATCTAGCTGTGAAAAATCATGGCTACACCAGCCATGCAGCTAAAAGCAAGTAATCTCACGAGAGGGTGGGCCAAGCACCCGTCCTGTCAAAGTCATGACTGCTGCATACATCACCCATAATCACTACTTTGCTTATGACCCTACCTCACCATTCCTCTATGGCTCTTTGTAGAGACAACAATTTAACCAAACTTCAGGTATGCTAATATTTGAACTGATATCATCAGAACTTTTTTGGAATGAGTGCAGGCACCCTTCCCCTGCTTTCTCATACTTCTGGAAGATCTAGCAGCTGAAAACACACTCTATGTATAAAAACTACAGTAGCAGAAATTGTGCTTTGAATTCCTGACTGTGCAGCTAAATGACTTCATTTTTGTTTAATACTTTCATCCGTATAAGTAACATAAAAAGTTAGGTACCAATGTGTATTTATTGCTCTAAAACAAATGAAGTAACAGCTAGCAACAAGAGCTTACTAAACCTTCTAAAAACGACTTCATTGGAGATACAATAATTTTCACAAATTTGCTTGTCGCTGTATTTTTTCCCTTCTCTTCTTTTTCTTTTCTGTTCTTTTAAAAATGACCAACTGGGGCTGGAGCGATAGATCAGTAGGTAGGGCGCTTGCCTTGCATGTGCTTGACCTGAGTTCGGTCACCGGCATCCCACATGGCCCCCTGAGCATGCCAGGAAGGCGTCCTGAGCAAAGCTAGGAATAGCCCCTGGGCATCGCCAGGTGTGGTTAAAAAAAAAAAGACAAAAAAAAAATTAAAAATTAAAAATGACCAACTATCTCAACTATGTGATACATAATCTTTAAATAAAGTAAAAAAAGTTATTTCCTACTGCAAAGATCGAATAGGGGAAAGGATACTTGTTTTGCAAGTGGCTGACTGTGTTTGATCCCCATCACTCCATATCTGAGCCTGACCAGCAGTGATCCCTGAGTACAGAGCCAGAAGTAAGCCCAGAACATAGGCAGGCACGGCCCCTACAAAAACCAAACAACACCCTCCCCCCATTTCTTCCTAAATGCATTAACCTAAGACAGAGGTCTCAAACTCAATTTACCTGGGGGCTGCAGGAGGCAAAGTCGGGGTAAAGCAGGGCCGCATAAGGAATTTCACACACACAAAAAAAGTAAGCGAATAATCACGAATACTGCGATATTTGAAGGCCGGCCGCAAGTTTGAGACCCCTGATCTAAGAGAAAGGTATGGCTATAATCATCATAGGTTAGGAAAGAAAGAAGGCCTACTGAATAAAATGAAGAGACAAACAACTTTCTAGGGCCTAGTGAGATAGTACAGCAGGTAAGGCTCTTCCTGGGTTCAATCCTTGATATTATATATAGTCCTCCCGAGTAATCACTGGAGTGATTCCTGTGAGCAGAGCTGAGATTATCCTCAGGTACTGTCAGGTAGGGCCCCCAAACACCCCCCACCATCCCTAAACACACACAATTTTTCAGCATGTAAGTTCATAACCACTGGATCTGCTTGGAGAATAACATTAATATGTAGTGTTTATCTAGAATGCTAAATTTAGGCATCTTTAAGAATATTCTGCAGGAACAGAGAGAGGACATTTGGGCTGGAGAGTAACTCAAGGGCTTAGAGCAAACTTGTCATGTTGAAACCCTGGGTTCCATCTCCAGAACTGCCTCGTCCTCTTAAAACTGTAAGCAGCAAACCAGAATACTGAACTGGAGTAGCCCCTAAGCACCACCAGAAGCCCAGAAATAAAACAACCAGCTACCCCCAGCTACCATCGACCCCCCTAAATCCCAAAAATAAAACCAGAGATAGAGACATAAAGGAGCAATTATGTTACCCAAGAATTTGGACTTCACTTCAATTAGAGGGAAGCCAAATAAATGTTTAGCACTAATGTGATGCTTTAGAAAGATAACTCTGATGAGACAGAGGATGGGAGCGAGGTGGGTCAAAGGAAAAAAAAAAAAGGTCAATTAGGAAGTTACAACTATCATTTGGAAAAGAAATGATAAGACCTTCAAATACGGTAACAGAAGTGTATTTGAGGTTGAAGTTCAAAACAGGATAGTACCAAAAGACAACTATATGGATGTTTAAATAAAAGATGGTGCAGTTCTAGGTCAGGTAAATAAAACCACTCTAGTCCAATGTAAGGCGACATAATCTTACCTTGGCAGTGCTGTTTATATCATCAGGATCCCCTTCCTCACATTCCAACAGTGTTACATGGGTGAGGTTCTCTACTGGATTCGTGAGAGTCAGGAGGACCTGGCTCTCCTGGGGAACAGAAAACGCTTCTTTCAAATATTTCACAAAACCATCGTATCCTTACCATATTCCTCTACACCCTTATTTCAGAGTATCTGAAATACCCATGTTTCTGTATCATTGAATTCTCAAAGTCCTCACTAATTCCTGGTCTATTATTTATGTAATAAGCTATATACTCTCGGGAATTATGCTTAATTTATTTAAGAAACAGAACAAACCCACTAGAATAGGCTAGATGCAAAAATTACTAGATGTAAAAAAAATTACTAGATGCAAAATTTTGAGGAATGTCTACTCATTCTAAGTGACTTTAGCTAAATTTAAAGTTTATGATCTAGGGATGGGAAGATAAGTAAGTAACAGGACAGAAATGCTGTTTTGCATGAGGGAGGTTCAGATTTGATCTCCAACAATGCATGGGATTAAGTGATCAGGATCATTCCTACCAGGTGTAAAGACTTTAAAGACTCCTTAACTTACAATATCTCTTTGTTTGGTATACTCTTTAAGATTAGAAAATAAATTTTAAATTGAAACAGGAGTATATAAATATCTCCCTGAGCAGCATATAAGGAAAAATAAAGGAACTGCTGTAGAATATTCTGTAATTCACTTGGGAAGGGCGAGGAGGAAAGGGCATACAGAATTTCAAAGAAAATTTGTGGTTAAAAAAAAAAAAAGCTAGCTGATTTCTGGTAACACCATACAGGCACACATGATGGTGAAGTGTTCTTTGACTGGAGAAAAGATAAAGCTGTCTGGGGATGGAGGCTGGGTATGGGTCCATCTTTTTTCTTTTCTGCACATAAGATTGTATTTCCAAATAATGTACACAACACCCTCCACACGCACCTTAGAAATGATATTAGAAGTAGTTTTAGTTTAAAGAAATGGTTTGTTTCTATATTACAAACTTCTTTTCTATATCTTGATCGTTGCATCGCATACTAAATACATAAATGGCCATCACCAACATAAACCCACACATATTTGATCCATTCTTTTGATTCCTGGAATAAATATGTTACTAACCTTCATGTGACGAAGGTTAGGAATTGACATGATTCTCACTTCTGGAATATAATTGCTATGTAGAAGAAAAAAGATATTAATATTCACTGAAGTCTTTTCGAATTGTCACTTTTTTGTTTTTTTGCTTTTTTGGGCCATACCTGGTGACAATCAGGGGTTACTCCAGGCTATGCGCTCAGAAATTGCTCCTGGCAATTTCCTGAGACACCGGGGGATCGAACCATGGTCTGTCCAAGGTTAGCGCATGCAAGGCAAATGCCCTACTGCTTGTGCCACCACTCCAGTCCCTAAATTGTTACTTTCTATAGCTGGCGAAGCAAAGACTCATTCTTCATATAGATTTTGACATGCCAAATAACCCAGCAGTCTTTTAGAGGTGCTTTCCCATATCCAGTCAACCCAAGTTCAACTCCCAAAACTGTATGTAAGCATGGCCCTGAGCATTACAGGGAATAATTTCGTTTGTTGTTGTTATTTTTTGGTTTTTGAGCCACACCAGTGATGCTTAGGGGCTACTCTTGGCCATGTGCTCAGAAATCGATTCTGGCTTGGGGGACCATATGGGACGCCGGGGGATCGAATCGCGGTCCGTCCTAGGCTAGTGTGGGCATGGCAGATGCCTTACCGCTTGCACCACTGCTCCAGCCCCATAGGGAGTAATTCTAAGCAGAGCAAAGTGTAAGTTCTAAACTATTCCTGGTATGGTCCCAGAACCTAACAACCTCTGGCCAAAAAAAGTGAAAACTCAGGTCTGAACTGGCAGTGAGTTTCATCTGTAATTTTATATATTCTAGTTTAAGGCATCTAAGTATGTACATAATGGCAGATAACTTTCTTATATAATACAAATATGTGTGGATATTTTCTGAATTATCTAGTCATTATCTACTTATTTACTCCTGGTAGTGTTAGAACCCAATGGCCAATCGCAACAATATTATTTGGTCCACCAGTGATAGAGATCAGTAAAGTCATCAAGGTTGGTTTTGGGTGTCACTAGGGCTACACTCCGAAGAGCAGTGTGAGACAGTAGTGTTGATAATGGTGGTGCTGGGTAATGCAATGCCAAAGACAGAATTTGGGGCTTCATGCATGCAAGTTATGTGCTCCACACCCTTTGAACTATCTCCTGGGTCCCAGTTTTTGAGATTTTATACGTTCAGATTATTTTTATCTTTGTTTCTCAAATAATAGGTGGGAAAGCATCTAAAACATGCCGATTTTTTTTTTTTTGGTTTTTTGGTTTTTGGGTCACACTCAGCTATTGCCCCTGGCAGGCACGGGGCACCATATGGGATGCCGGGATTCGAACCATCGTCCTTCTGGATATAAGGCAAATGACCTACCTCCATGCTATCTTTCCGGTCCAAACATGCCTAATTTTTAATTATTCTTAATAAATTAACATAAGACAAAACATTGTTGCAAAAACACTAATAGCTGGGATTAATTTATATTAGAATTGAATAGATTATTTAGCTTCAAATTATGTATTTTTTATGATCACCACCAGAATTAAAGAACTTAAATTCAAGAATCCCACTAATGGAGATTTGAATCTGTTATTTGGTTGTTTTTTTTTTTTTTTTTTTTTGTTTGTTTTTGGGTCACACCTGGCAGCACTCAGGGGTTCCTCCTGGCTCTATGCTCAGAAATTGCTCCTGGCAGGCTCGGGGGACCATATGGGATGCCGGGATTCAAACCATCATCCTTCTGTATGTAAGGCAAACACCCTACCTCCATGCTATTTCTCTAGCCCCTGAATTTAAATGGTTTTGATCAATAGCCAGAGTATCTGTATTAAAATTCCTAGGTAAGAGGCCAGGTAATAGTACAGTGGGTAGGGCATTTGCCTTGCATGTGGCCAACCTGGGGCCAAGCCCTGACATCCCATATGATCCAAGTACCTCTAGGAGTAATTCCTGAGCACAGAGCCAGGAGCAACCCCTGAGCAATGCTGGGTGCAAAACCTCCCCTTCCCCAAATGATTCCTAAGTGTTACTAGAAAAAGACATTTTTTCAAATCAAATGTAAGGTATTGATGATAAGAATGTCCTGCAACTTATAATTTCTATAAAGTATAGTTACTACTCAGGAATGAAATTTGTACCATTTTTGTAACACTGTTCCTTTCTAAAAGTTCTACATTGTAAAATAAACTAAGAAAACCATTATCTTATGGTGATTAAAATTATAAAACACTCTTGGGGCCGGAGAGATAGAATGGAGGTAAGGCGTTTGCCTTGCATGCACAAGGACGGTGGTTTGAATACTGGCATCTCATATGATCCCCTGAGCCTGCCAGGAGCTAAGTGCTGCTGGGTGTGACCCAAAAACCAACCCCCCCAAAAAAATCTGTGATAAGGGCTGTAGTGATAACACAGTGGTAGGGCGTTTGTCTTGCAATGTGGCTAACCTGGGAAGAACCTGGGTTTGATCCCCACCATTCCATATGGTCCCCTGAGCCTGCCAGGAGTTATTTGGGTATAGAGCCAGGAGTAACCCCCGAGTGTTGTCTGGTGTGCCCCCCCTAAATAAAAACAAACACAAACAAAAAAAGAATCTGTGATAAATGGGTAGTGACTTTTCAATATTCAATGTGCCATAATATCCCAGACCACACCACTCCTGAACTAGATGTAAACAAGCATCCTTGATACTTTGCTAACAGGCTTGCGTTAAACTTCATGTTATCCATTTAAAAACCTATAAGGAAGAAACGAATTGTTCTTTTATTTTTTGTTATTCTTTTATATCTTTTATATATTAACATGTAATTAAAAACAATAAAAACCCCAAAGAAACAGTAACAAAATTCAGTCTTAAAATACTCACACAGCAACCAGCTGAATCTTGAATTTGATAGACGTTGGATTAAATTCTGGCTTGCTTAAATTGTGTTCACATTTCTAAAAACAAGTGTTATAGTACATATCAGATGTCCTTTTTACATAGCACTAAATTCTAGAAATTTATATTGTACTTAAAAGACCAAATGTTCTAAAAGATAATGCATGTTACCAATGATCAAAATTTACAAAACACGTTTTGGACTTCCCAGAGTATGCCAGAAGTGACTTCTGAGCTCAGAGTCAGGAATAAACCATATGGGATGCCGGCATTCAAACTACCGTCCTTCTTCATGCAAGGCAAACGCCCTACCTCCATGCTATCTATCCGGCCCCTTGGTTTTTTTTTAATTTTTTAAGCAAATTTTAAGTAGTCACTGTGAAATTACAAACATTCATGATTGAGTTTCAGGTATACATCAACACCTGTCCAATGTCCACTTCCCTCTTATCCACAGGGTAATTGCTTCTGATACACTGGTTTATTTATTTACTTTATTTTATTTTTGTTTTGTTTTTTTTGGGCCACACCCATTTGATGCTCAGGGGTTACTCCTGGCTAAGCGCTCAGAAATTGCCCCTGGCTTGGGGGACCACATGGGATGCCACGCGGTCTTTCCTTGGTAGCACTTGCAAGGCAGACACCTTACCTCTAGCGCCACCTCACCGGCCCCTACACTGGTTTATTTTTAATTAAGACTTTGTAGTCCTTCTATATGAACCTAAAAACTGTCCATGATTTTCACTATTCTTTCGGGAATTAGCACTATGAAGTTTAGCTTCAGAGAGATCAATTTAGCAAAAGTTCAACAGGTTAGAATTAAAAACAGTGCCTAACACACCCCTCACATCTCTCAAAAAATAAAATGCAGCTCCTAAAAGAGTGCCTTGAACACACAGTACATTCTCTTAAATATTTTATATACTATTACATTTCAGGGATTTTGGTCACGAACAGATATAAATCACATTTAATTTGCTATTCTTCTGCACAAATATGAACATAATAAATTGGAACACTTACCCGGCAGCGCAGGGATCTTTTAATCAGAAGGTGTTTGTGACGAGGATACAGTTGCGAAGCACAAACTGGTTGGAAGTCAGGCTGTAAAAGGCGCTGCTGAAGAGTAGTCACTATCATGAAAGGCAGAAACTAGGTTCAGCATATTTTAACTACTGAGAAGATATTGCCTTTGAGAAATGTTTCAAAACAGTATAGAAACTTGTCAAACATTTTAAAGTTCTTCAAATGAATAACTATTGCTTTCTTTTTTCTTAATTTGCCCTAAGCATGAAATAGCTCTGGTCACCAACCCAGGCATCAAGATAGAATGAATAAGGGTCATTTGCTTTGCCCACTGCTATAAGAACATCAACACCAATGAGGTAACTCTTGTCAGGGGTATCTCATTTTTTACGTAATTATTTTAGTAACAACTATGCATTATAGAAAAGAAATCTCAACATACACAGAGGCTAGAAAGAGCTCAGTGGTAGAGCACTTACCTAGAGCACTAGGCATGAGGCTAAGAATCCTATCCCCAGCATTCTCCCATATTCTACATGCAATCCTGCAACACTGCAATCTGTGATCTCTAGTGCCTCAATAAAGGTTAGTTTTTCAGATACCACAATCAAGTATGTGCTAACACCACAACCAAAATGTATGACACCCTCCCTCCCCCAAAAGAGCATCAAAGTGAAGTGTGCAACTGATGAGTTGCAATGGGAGGGAAGGGATAATTTGAGAGGCAGGGTCAGAGAAATAATTTGGGGGTTAAGTTGCTTGCCTTGCATGTGGCTGATCTGGGCTCTATCCTGGCACTACATAAAGTTGTAGCACTGTCAGCAGTGCTGAGCAAGAGCCAGGAGAAGCAAGCTCCTAAAACTGCTGTGTGTGGGCCCAAAACCAAAGGAAAAAGAAATTAAAAAAAAAAAAAGCCTCATAATACCATTTAAGAAAAGCATAATTAGTTATAAATAAATAAAAATAAAAGAACCATGAGGAGGGGATGGAGAGATAGCATGGCGGTAAGGCCTTTGCCTTGCAAGTAGAAGAACAGTGGTTTGAAACCCGGCATCCCATATGGTCCCCTGAGCCTGTCAGGAGTGATTTCTGAGCGTAGAGCCAGGAGTAACCCCTGAGCACTGCCGGATGTGACCCCCCCCCCCAAATCAAAAACAAAAAACAAACAAAAAAAAAGAACCACGAGGAATAAAATTACCTTCTGTTAAATTTACTGGTCTTGTATAATAGTCTTCAGGTAGTGGTTCCACTTCATCTACAGCCTGAGCTGGATCAATCTTTATCTCTTTCTGATCCTCTCCTTCTTTAAGGCTAAAACATAAAAGCAGTAATTCTTCTGATTTTACTTAATAATATTCAATTCTATGATACTAATAGAAGTATTCTTCTATTGCAAAGAACTAGAAATTCTTTTCATATGTATCAAAGTGACCTATGTAAGCAAGTATTATACTTTCTTTTTAGGCTTTTTCTATGTATAAGAATCGTTTCCCCATTGATAATTTTGGAGTGTTGAGGGGATAATCACATTTCTTAAACAGTATGTGCATAATTCTCACTTTTCATGTATTGTATCGCAGTGTTAACATTTTACCACCTTTTTTTGGGTGGGGGTGTTTGAGGGCTGGAAATGTAGTATGGGAAGAAAGGTACTTGTTTACATGTTGGTTAACCACATATGACATCCCCACTGCCCCACCCCTGAATTTTCAAGGGTCACTCCCAAACACAGAGCCAGGAATTCCTCTGGAATGCTGTTATGTGTGGCCAAAAACTCTGACCAATTAAAAAAAATCTGTTTTTGGAGATATGTGGTTCACCATTACGTTGTTAAGGTTCATGCTAAGCATATATGGAACTTGGGTTTTGATCCCTGGTACCATAAAAAATAAAAAGAAAAATGATTAAGCAATGTTATTTAGTTAAAAAAAATAAATATGAATACTTTTTTTCATTCTTTAAAATTGTTTTACTTTTTATTTTTTGGTTTTTGGGCCATACCCGTTTGACGCTCAGGGGTTACTCCTGGCTATGTGCTCAGAAATGGCCCTTGGCTTGGGGGGACCATATGGGACGCCGGGAGATCGAACCGCGGTCCATCCTACGCTAGCGCTTGCAAGGCAGACACCTTACCTCTAGCGCCACCTTCCCGGCCCCTGTTTTGTTTATTTTGATCAAACATGGTACCGTTCAGGACTAACTCCTGGTTCTGTGCTCAAGGATCATTCCTGCATGTGGTACTAGGCCTCCTATATATAAGGCAAGTGCTATATCCACTGTACTATAGCTCTCACCAATAATTTTTTAAAATGTTTATTTTTGCTTCAGTATATATTCTGATAACTGCTTTTCTCTTCTTTTCTACTTTTCTTATATTAATTTAATATGCGAACTTACGAAAGCCCAGCAAGAGTACTGATTGTTGCACCAGCTCGTGGACGCTGAAGTCTGGTTCCAAGACCATATTTGTCCTGAACAAAATTCAGAAATTCCTATTAGATTCCATATTTAGGGGCCAAAGGTATAGATAATGCAGAGGTTAAAGGATTTTTTCCTTGTATGCAGCTGATCTTCACTTGATTTCCAGCAAGGAATGGTTCCTCAAGCATTGCTGGAAGTAACCCCCCTGTACACGGAGGCAAAAGTAGCTTCCAAACACCAATTCACCCCTCAAAACAATTCCCATGTTTACACATTTATCAAAAGAAAGCATGAGAAGCACAGGGTAAGCAAAGGAATACAAGCTAACTTAAAATTTTCTTTTAATGTGTGTAGTATGTAGCCCTGTATGATTTTTACCAAGAAAGTTTATAAAAGCAACATACAATAACTTAAACCATGCTAATACAGTAAAACTGAGAAATGTAATGTTTTTTTACTGTTAATCTAAAAATATCTAATAAAGTATAGCTTAGTCTAGACTGTGAAAATGTCTAAAATACATGATTTAAACTAAATTTCTTCTTGTAACATGTGACCATCTGCTAACTTTTTCAGGGTTAGCAAACATAAAAGGGAACTTACCACTACATGAATAGTGTGTTGCTGTAGGCCCCCAAATAGCAGCAGGGTGCAACAGAGACAAAAAAAGTGCAGCATAAGATAGAAGCAAACTCATACAAAAAGCAGGTAGTAAAAAAAATGTTAGAAAAATATATTTAATTTCTAATTCTTCTAAATATACTACTGCCTATCTATAGATCATACCGTATGTCACGTAGTTGAGAAAATTCATTAAAACGTCATTAAAGTCTTAGTCAAATTAGATGCTTTGGCAGATTTTAGTGTTAAGTTTTAAATTAAATATTTTCATAGGAACTGAACTAATCATAAGAGTATCAATACTTAATTCTCTTGTGGGGGTAGTGTAACAAACTAATTTTATAGGATTATTTGTGGTAAATAAAATAATAGAAAGATGCTTATTAGTACAGTGCTTGATATCTATCATTGTTATTCAATAAATATAATTTATCCTGCGTGGCTCCCAGCAAATACACAGAAAATAAACTGTTTTGCAGCAAACAAAATTTAAGAGTCAATAACAGAAGCTTCAACTTTCATAAATAATTTCTACCAAAAGTTATACTTACAGGATGGAGATATGATTCAAAGGGCTGGAGTTGGAGTGTATGTTTTACCTGAATGAGTTTCAGTTTTGATCCCTATAACAGTATGGCTTAAGCGTCATGCTGAAGAGTGGTGCATAGCCCCTCACTACCACCAGGTGTACTCCAAAAATAAATTTATTCTTGCACAGATTACTATTTATTTAAACATACAAATTCATTGTGTTAAGTCTCTGTTTTATATATTGATTAGTATTAATACGGATAAAACCCATTACCTGACATTTTGTAATATCCAGAAATTTGAAGAGCTTTATGATACTGATAAAGTTATACAAAAGTCTCTTGGGGGAAATAAATTGTAATAAAGGAAAGTGACGTGGAAATTTCTAAGAGTCTATGTAGAGACACAAATCTGAACAAAACCCTAGGTATGCTGGTATTTGGGTTGATATCACCAGGACTTTTTTTGGAGTGAGTGCAGGCACTTCCCACCCCACCCCCCACCCCCCCATCTGGCATTTGGCAGCCAAAAACATGTCCAACAAAAGCCACAAGCAACAGTATTTGGAATTTTTGGACCCTGAGGTTGTATTCGAGGTCACTTGATAACTCCACTTTTGCTAAACAATGTCATCCTTGTAAGACAATGATCTAGACACCAATGTGTATCTGAAACCACCTAATATTCAGAAACAAATGAAGTAAAAGAATGGTTAGCTAGCAAGAAGAGTTAACTAAACTTCTGACAATGACTTAATTACCTCATTAAAGATACCATTTATTTTTTTGTTTGTTTGTTTTTGGGTCACACCCAGAGGTGCTCAGTGGTTACTGTTGGCTCTGCACTCAGAAGCTGCTCCTTGCAGGCTCAGAGGACCATATGGGATGGCGAAATTCTAATGGGAACTGGGGTCAGGGGGGGTCATCCTGTTTTGGCCCTGTGCCAGGCAAATGCCTTACCACTATGCTATCACTCCAGCCCCTATTCCCACAGTTTGAGACACTGAATTAATTCACAAACTCTTTTTATGCCAAGTCCTCACCGAAAAAGCTAAAGGCATATAGTTTCTACGTCGTGCCAGTTTCTTACGATCTCGTTCAACCTTTTCTTTCTGAGCAAGTTGCTGGTAATATTCAATTAGTTTGTTCATCTGTAAGATATGAAATATAAAGTATATTTTTCATTAGTAAAATGAACAGAAACACAAAATAAATCAACTATATTGATGTGACAGTTAAAGACAAACTACTAAGCAAAGCAATTTTGCTCCTTGATGATGATTTTTCTTCATTCTATGATTGATCTACTCTCAGAATTGAAATGGAAACTTAAATTCCAAACAGGTTTGACAATAACAAGTTTGGAAATTTCATGCTTTCACTGGTCTTTGACTTCATTGCTTATTTCTTCTCATAGTTGCTGCTATTTTTAAGATTCATGCTTACAGGATTACCTAAGAATGTGACATTTTCTATCACATTTTCCTAATGAATTGATCATGTCATTTTATTTTTAAACTATAAGTTTTCATAAAAGCAGTTCAATTATAAAATTTTTGTAAAATAAACAAAGAATAAAAATAAAGCTTCTCTTTTAATTACTGTCCAAAGCCACCTATCCCACAAGTATTATCTATTACCAATTTAAATTTATATTTTACAATTTTAGAGACAGGTATGTCATTTTTGCTTATATCAAATAACCTACTGAGTACACATACAACTTTAACAGGGATAAAAATATAGGGAAAGTTAGTTTATATCTTTCTCTTTACCTAAAGTACCACAACCCGAGTAGAATAAAACCACCTAGACTGGGAAAACGGTCACTGTGACTTAATATCTTTGAATGAAAAGAAACGTCTTTTGTTTTTGGGTGACATTTGGCAATGCTCAGGGTTTACTTCTGGTTCTTTTCTCGGGAGAATAAAGGGTGCTTGGGATCATATCTGAGTACATAGCTGTGTACAAGGCAAATACTCTGCCTGTTGAGAAACACTTTCTATGGGTAGAAGAAACCAAAATATTATGATCCCATCAAACAATTCAGCCCCCCGCCACCCACTTTTGGGTCACATCTGGTAGCATTTTGGGTTTACTCTTATCTGTTTATAACTCTTAGTAGTTCTTAGGGGTTGGGAATGCCTGGGAACCAATGTCACTGAAATGTTAGGCAAGTGCCCTTTCTGTATTACCTCTTTGGTCCGTAAGTATAGGCTTGCTAAATATAGACTGATTTTCCATTGACAAAATGGAAGAGCTTTAGTCTTTCGTTGTGTCTTTTCCCATTTCAACTTCTCTGATGACTCTTTACTTACCCGCTGTGTATGAGGATTTTCAGGTTCTTGCCAACCACCACTAGCTGCAAAACAAAGACATTAAACAACCTTAATAATTTGACAATTTCATTAAAATGTTTTGGTAGGGCCATAGTAACAGTTCACTGGGTTCGGATGCTGCTTGCCATGCATGTGGCCAACCCAGGTTTGATCCCCAGCATCCCATAATTATTACCCTCATACACCAGGAGCAAACCCTGAGAATGCTGGGTGTGGCCCAAGAAGGAAACAATGCTTTGGTTTTTGGGTCACATTCAGCAGTACTCAGTACTCTACTCAAGAATCACTACTGGCAGGGATTGGGAGCCATGTGATACTGAGAATCAAACTATGCTTGGTTTCATGCAATCAAGTGCCCTATCTGCTGTACTCCAACTCAATTTCATTTTTATAAATACAGGTCACCTGTGTATCATGTTAAAATTAAAGTTAAACATAAAATCGTAAATCTAAGAGTTGTAGACAAGAATGCTTAAAGAAATTTTACCATTAAATATATTCAGTAATTAATGATAGCAAATCTTGGTCCTAAATTACAAAACTAGTATTACCAAGCAAGGGAGGGCCAAGAAACTTGATTTGGATTTCCCTAATGATAAGTATGATGAGCATTTTTTCATGTGCCACCTCAAAGAGGTGATCCTCAAAGGATCATCCTTTGAGGTCATCCTCAAAGAGGTTTCTGTTCATTTCCTCTCCCAATTTTTGAAGGGGCTTTTATTTGGGGGAGGGGGTTAAATCTTTGTGAGTACTTTGTATATCCTAGATATCAATCTGTTATCTGATGTATTGAATGCAAAATTTCCCCCGCTCAGCTATCTTTAAGTTTTAGCTCATGTTTCTTTCTTTTTTTTTTTTTGGTGGTTTTTGGGTCACACCTGGCAGTGCTCAGGGGTTATTCCTGGCTCCATGCTCAGATATTGCTCCTGGCAGGCACGGGGGACCATATGGGGTGCCGGGATTCGAACCGATAACCTCCTGCATGAAAGGCACATGCCTTACCTCCATGCTATCTCTCCAGCCCCCTTAGCTCATGTTTCTTTTTTTCATAGTTTTTTTGTTTGATGTAATCCCATTTGTTCAATTTGGTTTTGTAGCCTTTGTCATTGGTATCATATCATTGACTAGTGTAGGTCTTGGAGTATTCTGCCTATATTTTCCTCAATGTATTTTATTTCGATTCAGGTCTGATCTCAAGGTCATTGCTGCACTTTGAGTTGACTTTTATATAAGGTCCATCTGATACTTTTAATTTATTACATATGGTTATTCAATTGTCCAACACCATTTGTTGAAGAGGCTGTCTTTTTCCATTTCATATTCTTGTGGCCAGTATCATTTTGTTAAAATTTTTTCTTTTTATTTAAACATTGTGGTTACAAAACTCGTGATTAAGTTTCAGTCTTACCATGTATCCCCTACCACCAATGTTCACAGTTTCCTTCTGCCTGCTTCCAGGGCAGGCATTTTACTCCCCTCCCCTTTTCCTTTTAGACACTGTGATTTGCAATACTATTGATGAAGGGGTATCACACATACAACTTTATCCCATATGAGCACCTAGTTCTTATCCAGAGTGACCAGTTCTAACTATGATTGTCACAGTGGTCTCTAACTGCACTTTGACAGCATTTATGATAAGCTGCCTAACACTGACTAGTCTTCCTGGCCCTCATCTCTATTATCTCTCGGTATTATTATCAAACTATCTTATTTTTATGTTGCACAAATGAGTACAATCATTCCATGTCTATCCCTCTGAGTTATTTGGCTCAGCATGATACTCTTCATATCTGTCCATCTATGTGTAAAATACATAGATACAATTTCATGACTTCACTTTTTCTAATAGCTGCATAGTATCTTATTTATTTATTTTGGTTTTTGGGCCATACCCAGTGATGCTTAGTGATTACTCCTGGGTTGGGGGGGGGCATAGGGATGCGGGGGGGAGAGTCAAACCATGGTCCATCCTAGGTCAGCACTTGCAAGGCAAACACCCTATTGCTTGCACCACTGCTCTGGCCCCTATCTTATTTTATTATGTAGATATACCAGTTTTTTTTTCCACTCAAATGTTCTCGGCCACCTGGGTTGTTTCCATATTCTGGCTTTTGTGTATAGTGCTACAATGAACATAAAATGCAGTTGGATTTTCTGCATTGTGTTTTTGGGTTCCCAGTTTATATCTCTAGGTATAGTCTTGTGTGGTCATATGGAAGCTCAATTTCTAATTTTCTTGAGGAATAGCCATATTGTTTCCCAAAAATCCTGAGCCAGTTGGCATTCCCACTAGCAGTGAATGAGAGTGTGGGCTAGCATCATAATGAGAACCTCTCAATTCCAATTTCTCCTAACAGATTCACAGAGAGAAATCTGTTTTTGAATAATAATCTACACCAAACACATATCTCAGTTTGAGATTGAGGGAACCTTAAAGTCAAAAGATGTGGTCTATTAACCCGTTAGAGCCAGTCTTCACTGGGTTCCTTTAAAGCCATTTCAGTGGACTTTTCCAACCAAATAGCACCTGAATCATCAGTAATGATAGCAGCAAGGCTGCTTGAGTGACAACACAGAGGGGAGGGCATATGCCTTGTACATGGCCGACCAGGGTTCAATATCCGACATCCCATATCAAGCCTTCCAGGAGAGATTTCTGAGCGCAGAGCCAGGAATAACCCAAGCGCTGCTGGATATGGCCCCAAAATAACAAAAACAAAAGACCTCCACCAAAATGGAGAGTCATACCATGTGAAAAAAGTATTTAGAGATAGGGATAAACTGGATAAGGAAAATAAAGATCAAGTAGTACTAATTCTTACCAACATATATGTACTAAACAATGGGGGCAGCAAAGTTTATAAAGCTTCTACTCATATACCTAAAGAAACATTGTTGGATATAAAGCCACATAACTCTATTTTATCTAGCTCCGCTTCTTAAATAGAAGGGGAGATGGGGAGGGTACCAGGATCTAACAGATCAATGATCACTAATAGTGAGCAGCACAAAGAGGGGACCACCTACTCTAGCAGTCTGGGAGGGGGGTGATGGTGGGGTATATGGGTTGCAGAAGGGGAACTGAGATAGGGAGAGGACAAATTTGGTGATGGGTATTCCCGATTCAATGTTGATATGTACCTAAAATACTACTGTGAAAGATATGTAAGCCATTATGATCAAAATAAAAATTAAAAAAAGAAACATTGTTGAATATTTTTTTTTGTTTTTTGTTTTTCGGCCACACTCATTTGATGCTCAGGGGTTACTCCTGGCTAAGTGCTCAGAAACTGCCCCTGGCTTGGGGGGACCATATGGGACGCCGGGGGATCAAACCGCGGTCCTTCCTTGGCTAGCGCTTGCAAGGCAACAACCTTACCTCTAGCGCCACCTCACCGGCCCCGACATTGTTGAATATTAAACTAAGGCAAGTGCACCCAGAAAAATGTGTGACAATGAGATAGACACAATCAGTAGTCGCAGGCAGCTTTTAGAAATCAAAAGAGCCATTTTGAACTAAGTTTATGAGTGCAGTCTCTCTGCTTTGCTCTGAAGCTATGCACTGTGGTGAGCCCCACAACACATTAAAATACACTACCACACTGCAAAGGTGACAATGGGAAAGCAATGCAACCCACCACCACATTTAGTGAACAAAATGGTAGTTCTAAAGACCCAACTAACAACATCAGCAACTACTCAACAACCAGTGGAACTGAGTGGACAGCAAAGAGGAAATCAAATGTTTCCTGGAAACAAATGAGAATGAAGACACAAATTATCAGAATTTCTAGGACACAGTAAAAGCAGTATTAAGAGAAAATTTATAGTTTTACAAGCATTCATCAGGAAGGGCATACATAAGTAATTTAATGGCATCACAGCTTAAGAAACTGGAAAATGACCAACAAAATGAGCCAAAAGGCAGGTAGGAGAGAATAGAAATTAAATAAACTAGACATCCAAAAATAATCCAAAAGATCAATGAAAGCAAGAGCTGGTTCTTTGAAAAAAATAAACAAGATTGATAAACCATTAGCAAGACTCAAAGAAGAAGAGAAACTTAAGAAACTGAATCAGAAATGAAAAGTAGGATGTCACTACAGATACCATACAGATTACTTTGAGAATCTCTATGCCATGAAATGAGAACCTGGAAGAAATGGATAAATTATTGGACTCCTATAAGCTCCCAAAACTGACCAAGATAATCTGGAATACCTTAATAAACCTATCACTATTGAGGAAAATGAAATGGCAACCTCAATTCAGACACAAAAGTCAATTCAAAGTGGATCTAACTAGAATCAAGATCAGGACAGAATTCAGAAACTACATTGAGGAAAACATGGAAAGAACATCCAAGATTTGGAGAAAGGAAAATCAGGGAAATTCAAATAAAGACAATGAACCATCATCTCACATCAGTTAGAATAATATACATTAAAAAACAACAGGGGCCAGAGAGACAGCATGGAGGTAAGATGTTTGCCTTGCATGCAGAAGGTTGGTGGTTCGAATCCCGGCATCCCATATAGTCCCCCGAGCCTGCAAGGAGAGATTTCTGAGTGTACAGCCAGTAGTAACCCCTGAGCGTGGCAGGGTGTGACCCCAAAACAAAACAAAACAAAACAAAAAAACAAAAAAACAAAAAAAGAAAACCCAACAACACCTGGGAATAAAAGCCAATAGAGACAAGGACCAGGAGGACCAGGGGAACCAACCAGTCCATGACAGGAAGATTGTCACAAATAGTGGATGGGTGTAGTTACGGCAGAGAAGGGATCACTATGACAATGACAGCTAGAAATGATCGCTCTGAACAACAACTAGGCGCTGAAAAAAGATAAAGAAATATGCATGATATACCTTAGGTAACATTATTGTAAACCACAGGGTCTAAAAGGAAAAGGGAGAGGGAAATGAAGAGGGGGAGTATGAGGGAGAGAGGGGGAGAGAGCGAGAGAGAATACCAGCAATAGAGGCAGAAGCTAGAAGGGTCGGAAAGAGGGAAATAAGGTCACTGGTGGTGGGAAATGTACACTGGTGAAAGTGTTGAACATTGTATGATTGAAATTCAATTACAAACATCTTTGTGTTTGAATGAAAAAGAAGATTATTATAGGGATAAATGCTCAAGGGATAAAGTAGCGACTTTACAAGCATGAGACCAAGTTATATTGTGCAGAAGGGGGTGTGGTGGGGTGTGGAAAGGGAGGGCATATCCAGCTCAGGGGTTACTTCTGGCTCTGAACCCAGGTATCATTCTTGCTTGGGGCTGGAGATCGGACCCAGGTCAGCTGTATGCAATGGAAGTACACGATCCACTAATATTCCTATCTATACTATCTCTCTAGCCTGAGGCCAAGAGTTCTTAGGACACTTGAGACTGTCTACATGTTCCAAATGTGATCCTGCTAAGTAGCCCTGTAAGATGACAGAGTGTGCACCATAAGTATGTCTGAAAATTGCAACTATTAGAATGTGACCCTAGAGAGAGCCACAATTAAAGACATATTATACCTAATATAAATAATATGTGAGTGAGCATCAGAAATAAAAGAATGTGAGAATGTGACCCCCAGTAGCATGTGCTTAAAGTCCAATAAAAAGTTGTGTACTCCCTAGCAAACACTATAGTCAGAAATGGGAGCACTGTAACCAAAAGTGGACTCATAGGAATCAATACAACTAAGTGTTTGTGACCCCTAGCTAACACAACAGCAGCAGCAAAAGAAAAGGAGTGGAGAAAAATGGTAATGGATAAATTTTGAACTGATATTGAATATATTGAATACTCTCATTTTCTTTCATTAATTGTGGAGCACTAGAAATATAAAAAAGTTACCTAATAAAGTGCAATTGCTGCTTTGAAGCACTCAAATTATAGAGAGATAAAATAAAACCCTAAGTGATTTTGAGCACAAAAACATTTTTCTGTTATTGATTATTTCTGAGCTAATGTTTCAGTGCTTCAGGATAGACACATGGGGATTACTGAGCAGAAAAAATAAGAGCAATACAAAACTGTAATGGATGTCAAATTATCTCCAAGACAGTTTAGGAAGCACTATTTTATATATTCTTTCTAATACCTAACAGTTTCCTCTCTCCATAGCCTTTCTCCAACCATGGGCATTTCTGGTGTTACAAAGGAAAACTGTGGTACCAGGTATTGAACCCAGGGTTCTCATTTTAGAAAAAGTATATATCACAGCCCTTTGAATAGACTCATCAGTCTTAAAACCTATTGCATGAAGTTTTAATAAGTATTTTGCTATTTTGTTTTCTAAAATCCTTAAGGGTATGATTCCAACACATTAAGGGACAGATGTCAAAATCTCAGGATACTCAAGTTTTTTATGCACCATAAGAAAAGGCTGACTAACTCCCTTTAGTGATGCTCAATTGCTAATGCTGAATCTCTAATGATGATGCCTCTCCTACACTTCTCTAACTCTCCTTCTTATCCCTTGTCTCCCCCCAAGTCAGCCTCTTTCACCCGCCCATTCCAGGTGTGGGCAGTTCTGATCACTCAGGTAGGAGAAATAAGAAGTTGGGTGAGGGGAGACCCACATTCTCCACCTTTTTTGTATTTTTTTTTTTTTTTTGGTTTTTGGGCCACACCCGGCAGTGCTCAGAAATAGCTCCTGGCAGGCACGGGGGACCATATGGGACGCCAAGATTCGAACCAACCACCTTTGGTCCTGGATTGGCTGCTTGCAAGGCAAACACCACTTGCTATCTCTCCGGGCCCCCTTTTTTGTATTATTACAGAAGCATTATTGATAAATCTATAACAGGGATACAACAGCGATATATGTATAAATTATTACGTAAGATAACACAATATAACATAGCAATTGGGAAACATGCACCAGGATAGCTGAGAACTTTCAAAACTCTAAAATGCATTCCCCCAGAATTATGCAAACCAATATTAAAATTAGATACAAAATTTTTTGTTTGCAGTAAGGCATAAAACAAAACAATAGGGGCCAGAGAGATAGCATGGAGGTAGTGCATTTGCTTTGCATGCAGAAGGTCAGTGGTTCGAATCCCGGCATCCCTTATGGTCCCCAGAGCCTGCCAGGAGTGATTTCTGAGCATAGAGCCAGGAGGAACCCCTGAGCATTGCCGGGTGTGACCCAAAAACCAAAACAAACAAACAGAAAAAATAAGATACATAGAGATAAAGTACAATTTAAGTAGTAAGACAATGACCGATACAAATAGAGTCAAAAGTCCCCTGGGCCACATGCCTGGGCAAGCCAGCGAGGTGGGTCCCTTGAGGAGCTTGAAGATTACCCTAGGCTTAACTTGTGGGTGCTGAGAGTTGCTCGGTGACACTAAAGCAGTCACTGGTAATTTCTTACCAATCTATATGTTCAAAACCACGCGGGGGCTAGTGCCCCTGCAAGCACAAGATACATTAATAGTACTCCCTATCTTTGAATTATGTTTTTTGTATGCAGAATGTCCATTTTGTACTCTGCCCTTTTGCACACCCCTACAAAAGCTCATTTTTCTCTTTAACTCTCTCACCCCCTACCATCATTACTCTACATTTAACCTTTTTACCTTCAGTACTGCAGAGTCCTCAGTCACAGACCAAAGTGGTGCACTAGAGTTAACACCATCCCCAACTATTTCAAAAGGCATAAAATGGACACGTATATCTTTTCAACATTTTACGTGTGTTTTCTTTGACAGCTATAGCTCTTGCTGAATATTTTCTTATATAGTGACGATTTCCCCCATTTTTTATCTTTTCTTCTCTTTGTGAACTTTTCAATAAGGAATTTGGTGAAAGAGTCCTTCAGTTTAATGCTTATGTTTGAACCAAGTCGCGGGTATTGTTGGACGTGTTCTTACGCCCCCATATGCACCGATAACGCCACATGGCTTTATTTCTTGTTTGCATAGGCACATTAAAATGGGAAAATATTATACATACAAATAAGTTCTTATCTAATAGAGATGGGAACCCACAAATCTTGTAGGGCAATGGGACCTTACACCCTGAACATTGACATAATGACCTGGCACAGGCTCAGAAGAATGGGCATTCTTCATTCACCCCTGATCTAGGGAAGACATCTATGAAACATCCAAGGTTGTCTATAACATCACCTGGAAGCAATCCTCTACCAGGGATGACCCTACCGCTGCTCTGACATCGACCTACTCAAAAGAGACTTCACTTAACACTGAGAAGACTTAACAACAACAACAACGACCTGCTTACTGGACAGGGCTTTCTGCATTGCCTTTTAATTGTGAGGTGAAACTAGAGGATGCTCCACACCAGCCTGACTTTAATGTAGGATATGCAGATTCCAGGATCTTTAATACAGAAACCTGATGCCAACAATAAAGACTGTGTGAAAAATAAAACTATATTGGCACTACAGACAATGACTTGGATTGAACAAACTAGTTTGCCTGGAGCCTAGAGTTGGTCTTATGCCAGGAAATTTCAGGGGTAGGGTCTCCTTGTATTTAGGCCAAGGCTTTTCTTTTCCATGTCCCCCATATTTTGATGGGCCTATGCAAACAATATTTGCCACTCTAACACTGTTTTTACTGTGCTCCTTTGACTCTAAATCTTAAAAAAAAACACTTAAACTTTTGATGTTAACTTAAACTAATATGCATGAGCATGTAAATAAAAAAATACTATGCCTTCAATGTTTAAGGAGTCACATAAATTTCATGGCACTGCTAAGAAATGTTATATGTACTACAATCTCGGGACTTGTGGACAAAGTAATTGTACATGGGTTCTGTTTTATTTTTCTTAATGTTCTTTGACTATAAGTTCAAAATTTAGGCGTCAGCAAGGGGATTTCTTCTGAGAACTCTGTTTATGGGTGACTCCTTCACTGTAACTTTACCTTGTCCTCTTTCTTTGCATCATTGTTCTTATAATTAAAAATGAAAACTTAAAAAAAAAGTCTAGAGGGGTTGGAGAGATAGCACAGCAGTAGGGCATTTGCCTTGCACGCAGCAGAACCAGGATGGATGGTGGTTCAAATCCTGGCACCCCATATGGTCCCAAGCCAGCCAGGAGTGTTTTCTGAGTGCAGAGCCAGGAGTAATCCTGAGTGTCGCTGAGTGTGGGCCCCCACCTCCCCCTTAGAGAAAGTCACTCCTGTACCTTGCAGTGCCAGGAATAAAATCTGGGCCTCTTGAATGTAAGGTGCTCTAGTCTATTGAACTATCTTCCAGGACCTAGGGATATTTATTTATTTTTTATAGGAAAAACGTTAATATTGGAGTCTAAGAAAGTGTTAGACTCACAAAAATTATTTTATTAACTCATGGTTGCTAAGTAGATTATTCAGCCTTAGATGAAACAATCTGTCCTATGGAAAAGAATGGGGAATACAAAAGATTTAATGACCAAATACTCTAACTTTATATTATATGACCAATGGGTAAAGAAACTAATGATTGTGTGGGCAATTACACCACTGCCAAATTCTGTCTTATGTTAAAATTTACTCACCCACAGACTTGTCTGCCATGCCCACATCTCGAGATGTCCAGCGACAAAACCCACAGGCCAGGTAATAGGCTTTCTTCATGGTGGTCTTAGCTGGGTCATCTGGTAACTGTGTGGAAATACTTGTTGCCCGGGTAGAGAGGGTATGCATGCAGCCAGGACAGTCAAAGCAGTTGGCACATCTAGGACACAACAACCAACCAGTCATTCATGCATTCATTCAACAACTGTCTTAGATATTACGCATTCAAGAGAATTATATACATAAACTGTCTCTCAAAGCAGAAGGACAAAATATTTTTGAGGGCTAGATACTTAAAAGCTTTGTTTTAAGATTTCTTAAGTACTATATACTTTTTTGTATTTTTAATTTAATTATTTTGGCAGTGCTTGGAAGTTACTCCTGGATCTGTGCTTGAGAGTTGCTCCTGGTAGTGTTCAAAAGAGACCCTGCTAAGCACTTGCTTTGATCCTCATTATTTTTAAAAAGTTAAAATCACTGAATTTTTTTTGAAAAAATTAGAACCTGAACCAATACTACATTAAAGGAATCAGTATTAACGTTCTGTAAGTTGGGCCAGAGATAATTAATACAGGGGTAAGGGGCCTGCCTTGCATGCAGTCAGACCTGGTTTGATCCCGGGCACTGCATATGGTCTTTGAAGAACCTATAGAGCCTCTGAGCACAGACCAGGAATAAGTCCTTACCAACATTGGGTGTGGCCCCAAAGAAAAGTAAAAACAAAGTTAACTACTTCAGATTCTTTCTATGCTTGTATAGGCCATGATGATCTGAAAAAGAGAGGACAGGCCTTTGGGCTGAAGTGATAGTAAGTACAGTGGGTAAGAAAGGAGTACACATGGTCAAGCAGGTCTGAATCCCCCTCATCTTGCACTATCTCCACAGAACTGCCAGGAGTGACTCCTAGTGCACATCCAGGAGTAACACCTGAACATTGCCAGGTGTGGCCCCCAAACAAAAAAGGACAGGTAAATGCACAATAGAAAACTACTTGGAACATTGGTGATGGGAATCTTGCACTGGTGATGGGTGGTGTTTCAGAAGGTTTTAAGACTGAGGCAAAAATACAGAGGATGAGTCTAATGTATCTTCTAGTGTCAAAAAAGTGTGTTCAATCCACTAATTAATTACCCCAATGATGTAGGTATGTAAAAGGAATACAGAAATCTACTAAGGAATTCTCAATGATCAAAGTTTGAACAAATTGAACACACACAAAAAAAAAGTGTTAAGAGATTGTTCAAAGCACTAAAATATCCGGGCTTGCTTCAACCTGGGAACTTTGATCTTCTCTGGCATTCATCCCCTGACATTTTGCCTCTGCTGAGGTGAGTGTTTTCGGGCCGAAGTTGCGGATAAAGCTGACTCTGCTGGCCCCCTTTAGCCCACCTATAAGGGGTAGAAGGAGAGGAGCGCAGCCGCTCTGCAACTCCACCTAGCCAATGAATACCAGCACAACACATAGAAAAAAACCCACAGCATAAGCGTGACAATGGGGAAACGACACAGACCAACTTCAGCCATACAGAATGAAGATGGAAACTCTGATGACCCAACAATGACCAACCACCTAAGCAGTCTTTCAGAAATGGAGCTTAGAGAAGAAATATTGCTCACAGAACTCAAAAAGTATAAATCAGAACACTAATAAAAATCAAGAGAATATGAAGATAGAAATCAGAAAACTCCAAACTAAAATATCAGGTCAAATAACAGGTCTGAAAAACTCAGTAGACCAATTGAAGAACATAATTGATGAGCTTTCCAACAGGTTAAAAGCAGCTGAGGATAGAATTAGTGCGCTGGAAGATGCGATGCATAACAACTTTACACAGCAGAAGAGATTGGAAAAAAGCCTTAAATCAAAGGATCAGACAATGGAAAAGTTACTCAAAGATAAAGATGAAAATAGAAGTCTTTGATAAGCTCAACAGAAACAACTTTAGAATCATTGGAGTCCCAGAGACCCAAGAAGAAAATCTCCAGGAAGAATCAATAGTCAAGAACATCACACAGAGAAACTACCAGAGCTAAGGAAAACATGTGACCAAATCTTGCATGCCCGAAGAGTACCAGCTAAAAAAGACCCCAGGAGAAACACCTCAAGACACATCCTAGTCACAATGATGAATCCCACAGATAGAGATAGAATACTGCAAGCAGCAAGATTGAAAAGGGAAATTACATTCCAGGGAGCATCCTTGAAATTTACAGCAGACCTGTCACCAGAAACACTCAAGGCCAGAAGACAGTGGTGGGATATAGTGACAAAACTCAATGAAATAAATGCTTCACCAAGAATACTGCACCCAGCAAAACTCACTTTCAGGTTTAAAGGAAGTATACATTGAACTCATATAACCTTGCACGGTTGAATAAAGAGGATGTAGCATATCTAAACACCCCCATCACTATTGAGGAAATTAAAACCGTAATCAAAACTTTGCCCAAAAACTACAGCTCAGGCTCTGATGGATTCACGAATGAATTCTTTCAAACCTTTCAAGAGGAACTACTACCAATCCTGGCCAGGCTCTTTTATGAAATCGAAAAAACAGGAATACTTCCAAATAGCTTTTATGAAGCCAACATCACCTTAATACCAAAACCAGATAGAGATGCTGCCAAAAAAGAAAATTACAGACCAATATCCCTGATGAACACAGATGCAAAGATCCTCAACAAAATCCTGGCGAACAGGATCCAGTGCCTCATCAAGAAGATCATTCACTTTGATCAAGTAGGTTTCATCCCAGGAATGCAAGGATGGTTTAACATCCATAAATCTATCAACATCATAAACAACATAAACAACAAGAAAAATAGAAATCACATGGTCATATCAATAGACACAGAAAAAGCATTTGATAAGGTTCAACACCCATTCTTGATGAAAACTCTCAGCAAGATAGGAAAAAGAACCTTTCTCAATATAGTTAAAGCCATCTACCAGAAGCCAGTGGCAAATATTATCCTCAATGGAGATAAACTAAAATCCTTCCCTCTAAATTCTGGTACAAGACAAGGCTGTCCTCTCTCACCATTCCTATTGAACATAGTACTGGAATTACTGGCTAGAGTGATTAGGCAAGAAAAAGATATCAGGGCCCAGAGAGATAGCACAGCGGCGTTTGCCTTGCAAGCAGCCGATCCAGGACCAAAGGTGGTTGGTTCGAATCCCGGTGTCCCATATGGTCCCCCGTGCCTGCCAGGAGTGATTTCTGAGCAGACAGCCAGGAGTAACCCCTGAACACCACCGGGTGTGGCCCAAAAACCAAAAATACATAAATAAATAAATAAATAAATAAACAAACAAAAAGATATCAAGGGAATCCAGATAGAAAAGGAAGAAGTCAAGCTCTCACTGTTTGCAGATGACATGATACTCTACTTAGAAAACCCTTAAGACTCTACCAAAAAGCTTCTAGAAATAATAGATTCATATAGCAAAGTGGCAGGCTACAAAATTAATACACAAAAATAAATGGCCTTCTTATACACTAATAATGATAGGGAAGAAATGGACATTAAGAGAACAATCCCATTCACCTCAGTGCCACACAAACTCAAATATCTTGGAGTCAACCTGACTAAAGATGTGAAGGATCTACACAAAGAAAACTATAAAACATTCTCCAAGAAATAAGAGAGGACACATGGAAATGGAAACACATACCTTGCTCATGGATTGGCAGGATCAACATCATTAAAATGGCAATACTTCCAAAAGCATTGTACAGATTTAACGCGATTCCTCTAAAGATACCCATGACATTCTTCAAAGAAGTGGATCAAACACTTCTGAAATTCATTTGGAACAATAAACAACTTCGAATAGCTAAAGCACTCCTTGGAATATGTTGGAATATGGGAGGCATTACTTTCCCCAATTTTAAGCTGCATTACAAAGCAATAGCTATAAAAACAGCATGGTATTGGAATAAAGACAGGCCCTCAGATCAGTGGAATAGGCTTGAGTACTCAGAGAAGGTTCCTCAGACATACAAGCACCTAGTTTTTGATAAAGGAGCAAGAAATCCTAAATGGAGCAAGGAAAGCCTCTTCAACAAGTGGTGTTGGCACAACTCGTTAGCCAATTGCAAAAAAGCGAACTCAGACCCCCAGCTAACACCATGTACAAAGACCTTGATATCAGATCTGAAACTATAAGGTATGTAGAACAACATGTAGGTGAAATACTCCAGAACATTGAGACTAAAGGCATCTTTAAGGAGACAGCACTTTCCAAACAAGTAGAAGCAGAGATAAACAGATGGGATTATATTAAGCTGAGAAGCTTCTCCATCTCAAAGGAAATAGTGCCCAGAAAACAAAGACCACCCACTGAGTGGGAGAAATTATTCACCCAATACTCATCAGATAAAGGACTAATATCCAAAATTTACAAGGTACTGACAGAACTATACAAGAAAAAAAAAAAAAAAAAAAACTAACCCCATCAAAAAATGGGGAGAAGAAATGAACAGACACTTTGAAAAAGAAGAATGGCAAATGACCAAAAGGCACATGAAAAGATGCTCAGCATCACTGTCAGGGAGATGCAAATCAAAACTACTATGAGGTACCACCTCACGCCACTGAGATTGGCAAACATCACAAAAAAGGAAAACAAGCAGTGCTGGCGGGGATGTGGAGAGAAAGGAACTCTTTTTCACTGTTGGTGGGAATGCTGTCTAGTACAACCTTTATGGAAAGCGATATGGAGATTCCTTCACAAACTGGAAATTGAGCTTCCATACGATCCAGCTATACCACTCCTAGGAATATACCCGAGGAACACAAAAATACAATACAAAAATCCCTTCCTTACACCTATATTCATTGCAGCTCTATTTACAATAGCCAGACTCTGGAAACAACCAAGATGCCCTTCAACAGATGAGTGGCTAAAGAAACTGTGGTACATATACACAACGGAATACTATGCAGCCGTCAGGATAGATGAAGTCATGAAATTTTCCTATACATGTACATGGAATCTATTATGCTGAGTGAAGTAAGTCAGAGGGAGAAAGACGCAGAATGGTTTCACTCATCTATGGGCTTTAAGAAAAATGAAAGACATTTTTAACAGAATCTCAGAGACAAGAGAGATATGGGCTGGTAGGTGCAGCTCATGACATGAAGCTCATCACATAGAGTGATGAGTGCAGTTGGAGAGATGACTACACTGAAAACTATCATAACAATGTGAATGAATGAGGGAAGTAGAAAGCCTGTCTCGAGTACAGGTGAGGGGTGGTGGGGAGGAGGGAGATCTGGGAAATTGGTGTTGGGAATGTTGCACTGGTGAAGGGGGGTGTTCTTTACATGACTGTAATCATACAACTATAATCATATTTGTAATCACAGTGTTTAAATAAAGATAATTATAAAAGAAAAGTACTAAAATATGTGCTTTGCTATGTGGGAACCCTGGATTCAACCTTTAGCACCACATAATCCCTGATCCTTAAAGGGCACCCTTCTCCGCAAACTGACACAATATGAGACATATTCCAGCTGAGGGACAATCTCCAAAAAATATGAACAGTATTCAAAACTATAAAGATGATAGAAACTGAGCACAGTCTTAAAAAAGTCACAAACGGGGCCCAGAGAGATAGCACAGCGGCGTTTGCCTTGCAAGCAGCCTATCCAGGACCAAAGGTGGTTGGTTTGAATCCCGGTGTCCCATATGGTCCCCCATGCCTGCGAGGAGCTATTTCTGAGCAGACAGCCAGGAGTGACCCCTGAGCACCACCGGGTGTGACCCAAAAACCAAAAAAAAAAAAAAAAAGTCACAAATGAATCTAAGAAATTTAACTATTAAATATAAGAATGTGAGGACATGGGTGCTATGTGCAGATATTAAGATAAAACGAAACAAAAGATGTAGGTAGCCTAAATAGGATTTCCTCCCCCCAATAGGAAAAACGCCCTAGGGAACCTGAATAAAATATGGAGTTTATTGAATAATAATGTATCAATACTATTACTTGAGATAAATGTACTCTACTAATGCCAGATGCTAGAAGAGGAAAGATTTGTATGGAGAAAATAGAAGTTCTCTGTACTAACTAACTTCCTAATAATTCTAAGTCTAAAAACAAAGTTTATTTAAAAATAGAATATTTCATCTTTGACAAAGAGTAGTACCTAAAAGAGTTAATTTCATATGTTACCAAGTATGAAAATAATAGCTAAGGAAATCAGAAAGAAAAAAAAAAGGTCTTACCTATTTTTTTTCAGTTTGGCTTCAGCTGAGGGCATATTTTCTAAACAGCTAGGGCAATAATGGGAATCCACCTAGAGAGAAACAAAAATTAAAATCAGATGAATAAGAGAAACATAAATACTAAGGGTGGGGGCCATGGGCCAAGAGGTTTCAGGTGCATTAGTGGTGTTAAAAAGAGACAACTAAATATCCAAGCCAAAGTCAACAACAATGAAAACAATCAAAATTTTAAATGGGACTTATGTGGCAGGTTGGGACAGGGGTCATGGCCTGGGATGATGCACTTTTGGATTGGTTGAGGGAGGTTGATACTGGTTGTGGAATTGGCCTGATACATTGTATGCCCGAAACTCAACAATGAAGTACTTTGTAAATCACAATGGTTGCAACTAAAAAAATATGAAAGGAAAATATGTAAATTTTGTTTGTATATGTGAGTATGCCAAAAAGTATAATTTAAAACAGTACACTAGCAGGTCAAAAAAAACAGATTTAGCAGAGAACCTGGACTGCTTTCAGCTTAGAATTTATTCCTCAACCAACACTTTGGGATTTTTTTTTTAAGAATTCAGATTTTTCCAAGCCCTTTTATTTTCCCTTTCTCATCTTTCTGTTTCCTTTTTATCAGCATTTTAAGCATTAGATATGTAAAATTTGTATACATAAGAAAAACTATAATTTAGTGAGCAGAATAATAGTTCAATCCATAAAACTATGATCAAATATCTTCTATAAATTTATCAAATAGCTATAACTTGACCACACCTAATTAGAAGCACTTTAACAAGTTTTCTTATTACTGAAGAGACTTGCTGAAGAACAGAAATCAATTAACAATTAGAAATTCAATTGTAGGGACAGCAGTATCACAGAGAATAAGGCACTTGCCTTGCTTATGGCCTATGGAGGTATGATTCCCTGAGCACAGCCAGAGTGATTTCTGAACAGAGCCAGGAATAACCCATGAGTATTAAGGGTGCCCCCCACACAAAGAAATTTAGCTGTGGCCAACCAATTAAAAATTTCAATCACAAATGAAACCATTCAGAAAGAGATAACCAGGGCCTGAGCTGTGGCACAGCGGTCGGGCATTTGCCTTGCACAAGGCTGACCTAGGAAGGACCCTGGTTCAATCCCCCACCCCAGCCAGGAGTGATTTCTGAGCACAAAGCCAGGAGTAAACCCTGAGGTCACTGGGTGTGACCCCAAAACAAAACAAAAAGATAACCCTTTTGCATTTAACTTAAAAACAGTGTAGCCATTAAATTTATTGTGTTTTAAGTTCTAAATACATTTTTTTAATGTCCATAGACCCTATGTGACTCTAGTCACCTGCAACTGGAAAAACGTATTGACTTGAAAGTGGCTATTTGTTTATCATTTGTTGAAAAAAGGACCATATTTGAGAAGATTAATAAAGCTGTTGTCTCCCAAAAATCTCCAAGAACACAGCTTTGCTATAATATAATATTCACAATAATTATAATATATTATATAATTATAATATAATTTGCTATAATACAATATTCACAGTGACTCATCATAAAAGGCATATAACTCATTCCTTGCCTCTCCAAGTTCCAGTTATCCATAACAGCTTTCCTTATTCTACTTCACCTTGCATTTCTGAACAGCTGCAGTTACCAATTGCCACATTCTTTCCCAAAAGGATGTAACCTAGTAACCTCCACTTCATGGGCACAATTTGTATCAAAAAATGCAGTTATGGGACCAAAGATAAAGCAACGGACTGAATATATGGTGGAGGGGCAGAGTAAGATCCCACTTCCCACCAATAAGATACACTTACAGGCGGAATATTCCTAACTAATGACATCAGTAACTGTCCATAGAGACAGTTCCCTCATGCCCACCAATGGAGAACTAGAAAGAAAGAAATTATGGTTAAAGGAGAAAAAGTAGCTAAGGAAGCTAAGAGAAAGAAAGAGAGTAGGAGAAATCCTAATAGGAGAAGAAACGTACAAGAAACGTCATTGTCATTTTACATATATGGCATTGATTTTTCTGTTGTATTTTTTTTAACTGATTTTCTATGATTAGGCTTATTAGTTCTCCCCTATTACAAACTACTGTGTGTAGAGTGGTCTCTATAGGAATGTTTTCGTGTGTGTGTGTGTGTGTGTGTGTGTGTGTCTGTGTGTGTGCGTTTTAACAATCCAGTGGTACTCAATGAAGATGTACTATTTGAGTTCGATTTTGACCCTCCTTCCCATTTCTAAGACTCATTTAGGGCAAAATCACATGTCAGCTTCTTTACCTGTAAAAATGATTTTTTAACAAAGTATGCATTCTATGATACTCACTAGTTTTGTGGACAATTAAAAATACAAGGCACATACAATATACTGAATAAGCAGTATATGTAATTTTTCTGTTCATTTTCGATTTTGACTGAGTTTATCTACAGCAGAATCTGATTTTTACCATATTGGGGGTGTGGGATCACATCCGGCAGTGCTCGGGGGGTTACTACTGGCTCTGCGCTCAGAAATCACCCCTGGCACGCTTGGGGTACCATATGGGATGCCAGGACGCGTGCAAGGCAAAAGTCCTATCACCATTTCTTTTTTTTTTTTTTTTTGAATATCAAGTGCTTACTGAATGAGTAAGATGTGCCAGGCACTGTTTAAGTTTTAGAACGGAATTCTTTTCAATTCTGAGTATTCCCACCTCAACGCCCACATGGGTTGCAACTTGGAGTTTCTGAGGGCCAAAAAAAAAAAAAAAAAAAAAAGACCCTATTCCTTCGCTTTCCACTTAGCTCACTAATCCCAACACCTTGCCTGCCACAAGGTTGGCCTGAGCCAGAAATCAGTGTGTGTATACAAGAGAGGGCAGAGAATTCCAGGACTGTGTGTGTGTGGGGGGGGAGAGAGAGAGGAGAGAGAGATAGAGAGGAGAGAGAGGGAGAGAGAGCGAGAGAGAGAGCGAGAGAGAGGGAGAGAGGGAGAGAGGGAGAGAGGGAGAGAGAGAGAGAGAGAGAGAGAGAGAGAGAGAGAGAGAGAGAGAGAGAGAGAGAGAGAGAGAGAGAGAGAGAGAGAGAATTCCAGGACCAGAGAGGTAGGTAGGTGTTTGTGTGTGTATGTGTGTGTGTTTGTGTGTGTGAGGGTGTAGGGAGTGTGTATATATGCGGGTGCCTGTGCGTTTCTTACCCCCCATCGTGTATGTGTATATGTGTGTAATATATATATATATATATATGTTATATATAACATAAGGCGTGTGCATGCCTTAATCCCATCGCTGGGTCCCAATCAATCTCGGGAAGAAGCCCTCGTGGCCCCAGGAGCCCCCACTAAGCAACCCCGCACTTTCTTCTCCCAAAGTCACTCAGCGAGGGCCCACCCATTCCCTCCATCTGCAGCCAGGGCAACAGAGCAGCACTGTTTGCCTGGTCCGAGGTCCTAGGCCTCTCCCTGTCCCCCACTTCCAAGCCCCACCCCAGGAAGGACCGCCAGGAGCGAAGGAAATCGCGGAACTGAATGACATCGAGAGAGACATCGAGCAAGCAAGGAAGGAAGGAAGGAATGAATCTGAATCAGCATTCAAGGCGCAGGCCTACCCCACACCCACACCCACCCCACACTCGGGGCGCCCCTGCGTCACCTCGTGAGACACACATTCCAGAGAGCGCAGTTCGCTGCAGTAACGGCAGAAGTAAAGCTGAGAGAGCGGGGCCCGAACCTTCTTCTCTCCCTGCACCAGGTACAGGACCCGCTCGGACTGCAGCAAAGAAGCCATGTTGGGGCAGGACAGTCCGGGCCCGTACGGCGCGTCACGTGACCGGTCTGCGCCCTGATGGTCAGAGTGCGCCTGCGCGGCCACACCCCGGGCGTCAGAGTGCATCTGCGCCTGCGCGGCCACGCCCCGGAAGTTTCTCCCTCTGCTCCGCCCCTTGCATATCTCCCGTCTCACCCACCCCGCCTCCCTAAGGCGGAAGTGCCCTTGACTTTTAGTCATCTTGGCTTAGGTCGAAGTTCTGATACGTTAAGTTGCTTTCTCATCCACATAGGAAAGCTGCTCCTTATTTCTAACTTGTCTTTCCCGCTCGCATCGTCCAGGCTAATGTTCAGAAAGGAATCGATTCCCTATTGCATCTATTTTTTTCTCCCAAGTATTGAACTGATTTGATTATTATTTTTTAATTATCTTCCCACGTATTATACTGAGTGAAATAAATCAGGGAGAGAGAGATAGACGCAGAATAGTCTCCCTCATCTATGGGTTTTTAAGAAAAATGAAAAACATTTTTGCAATCATTCTCAGAGACAAAAGAGAGGAGAGCTGGAAGTTCCAGCTCACGACATGAAGCTCACCACAAAGAGTGATGAGTGCATTTAGAGAAATAACTACAGTGAGAACCATCATAACAATGTGAATGAATGAGGGAAGTAGAAAGCCTGTTTAGACTAAAAGCGGGGTGTGGTGGGGAGGAGGGAGATTTGGGACTTTGGTGATGGGAATGTTGCCCTGGTGAAGAGGGGTGTTCTTTACATGACTGTAACTCAACTACAATAATATTTGTAATCAAGGTGTTTAAATAAAGATATTAAAAAAATTATCTTCCCACAGAGTTCCAGCATAACTGGAAAGCTGACAGACACATCACCATTTTGTTCGGGCTGCCTTCCCACTAAAACTCACAGACTCATTTGGAGGCTCATTTTGGGGTATCTTAAACTTTTGAGTGTCGAAAGAGGTGATTTCTCATACATGCATTACCAGGTTACCTCCTAATACTTAGCATTGGGACTACGTGTATGTTGTGGGTATTCTCAACTAACAAATGAGAACAAATGAACACTGTTGCTAGGTGTCTTGGAAATTTTTTGATGCCTACATTCTAATTTAGTTAGCTAGGGAGTGATGTTTCTTCATTCTATAATTTTTAAACAATGAAGAAGCATAGAACTGGCATACCAAAGATGAGCTCAAGTAGCCTGTGACTAGTTCTGTATTTTTGTCATTATAACAGAGAAATTTGTAGTGGTGCCTGCCTGACAAGTGGGGATTGAAATAAATAACCCTATTACTATATTATAAGAATATATCATGCCTAATTGCTATGTTATTAATAATGCAACATTAAACTAAACAATTATATTAGTCAGCATTGAGCTTTTTTGGTTTTGTTTTTATGCTAAACCAGGCAATACTCAGGGGGCTGCCCCTGGTTTTTGTACTCAGGAATTATTCATGGTGGTACTGGTGGACCACATGGGGTGATGGGATTGAACCCTAGTTGCCTGCATGCAAGACAAGTGCTCTACCCTCTATACTATCTCTTCAGCCTCAACATTGAACTTTTATTTTTATGCAGGACACTGTCAAAACTTTACATACATTGTCTCATTTAATTCTCACAAAAACTTAAAAGGGCAGATGCCATCGACAGTACTTGAAACAGATTCAGAGAATTATCATGATTTATCCAGACTTTCATAAAAAAGCAAAACACACTTCAGTGACTCAGACTTGAATATATTACTCCATTGAAACTGCCTCCAGCATATTTTCTTTATTTCCAATTTCATTGAGGTATTAACTTCATAAAGTTAATATTTAATTGTTACTAAAATTATATTTTTTTTAATGTGTGTACCTTGATGTTTTAAAATACTCAGAAGTTTTTTTGGAGTCTATTTTCTAAATATAATTTTTTCTAAATATAGTATCACATCATCTGCAAACAAGGAAAAGGGACACAGTAAACAAGAAAAGAAATAAGCTTGGCGTCTTCCTTTCCTATCTGAATATCCTTGGTATCTTTTTCTTGTCAACTTACTACTTTGAGTACTTGTATAGTAAAGCAGCAGGCTATAAAATTAATATGCAAAAATCTATGGCCTTTCTATATACAAATAATGAAAGAGAAGAAAGCAATATTAAAACAACAATCAGCCCCATTCACAATGGTGCCTCAGAAAATCCAGTACCTGGATTTAAGTTTAAATCCAAGAATAGTAATAGTTTCAAACAATAGTTGCAAACATATATTTGGTCTAATTAGAATCTCTCTGCTGCTGTGTTAAATATGTATATATTTGAACATTTACTTCCAGATGATAAAATCAGTACATACAACATGGCCTTGATTAAATATCACTTTACCTGGGAAAATCAATATCAAGAAAAAATAAAAATAACTTTGTAATTCTCAAAGTAAAGTTAGTCTTTTAAAAAATATTCTGCTCACTCAGATGAAAGAAGCCCTTTGGGAACACCTGACAAACTTGCTAATCTCTTAATTTATATCAGAATTGACACCCAAGGTCCAGCCTAGGAGCAAAATACTTTAGGATGTTAAATTTTGCCCTTAGATACTAGAGAAATCTCTGGTTCGACTCCCCTCTGTCTTTTAATTGGAATTTATTATTCAGAAGATTTGCAACCCAAACTAAAGGCCTGTGAATTATCTGTAGTGAAGAAACTTATAGATCAAATAGGATGTACTGATAAGCTTGTTGCTAACAAGAAAGTACAACTTTTTTAACCTTGCAGGAAAGCAGATGTAGGAGTCTTTCACACATAGAAGTCATGTTTAAATACACCACTGTAACATTCAATAAACAGTTACACAATTATCATCCACCACAACAACTGAATGTCTCATTCCTTCACCAAACATTGCACCCACTTTCCTGGGGATCCAGAGAACTCCCTAAAGTGTCTGGACAAGGAGGCTGTGGCACATACCCCCACACAAACTCACATATAGACGCACACACCATTTTTTCTTTTCTTTTCCTTTTTTTTTATTTCTTATCTTTTAAGTAGGGGCTCCCACCTTTTATATCGAACCTTGGGACATGGATTAATTTGTTTTTACCACATATTCCCACATTTTTCTATAAAACTAAGAAGAAAGACTGGGGGCTAGGGGACAAGTGGTGGTCTCGGATAGAACCAAATATCCAAACCAAAGTCAATAACAATAGAATTCAAGGAACCTAAACTTTAACAATCTAAACTTAAATGGGCCTGTTATACTGACAAGCTAGGGGTAAAAGGTGGTGGTGTAGGATGCACTCTGGGACCAGGTGGAGGGAAGTTGACACTGGTAATGGGAATGACCCTGACTCACTATATATCTGAAATTTAACTATGAATAACTCTGTAGATCATAATTGTTTCAGTAAAATAAAAAATAGAATGTGGGCTCTTTTTAGAGAGCAGAGAATATTAAATAAAATAAAAGGAAGCACACACTACTGGAAGTACTTGGTGTAGCAAGTTGGCGAGAAAAAGATACCAAGGGCATTTGGATAGGGAAGGAAGAAGTCAAACTTATTCCTTTTTTTTGTTTTTTGTTTTTTGTGTTTTTTTTTGGCCACACCTGGTGACACTTAGGGGTTACTCCTGGCTCTGTGCTCAGAAATTGCTCTTGGCTTGGAGGACTATATGGGATGCTGGGAATCAAACCGCGGTCTGTTCTAAGTCAGCTGTGTGCAAGGCAAACGCCCTACCGCCGTGCCACTGCTTCAGGCCTACTTATTCCTTTTCTTGTCCACTATGTCCTTTTCCCTTGTTTGCAGATGATGTGATACTATATTTAGAAAATCCTAGAAATTCCATAAAAAGCTTCTAGAAACAATATGCTCATATAGTAAAGCAGCAGGCTACTAAATTAATACAAAAATCTATGGCTTTTCTATATATAAATAATGAAAGAGAAAACAGCAATATTAAAATGGCAATCCCATTCACAATGGTGCTTCAGAAAGCCCAGTACCTCAGAGTCAACTAAAGAGGTGAAAGACCTAATAAAAGAAAGCTACAAAACACTGCTTCAAGAAATAAAAGAGGGGAGCTGGAGTGGTGGCGCAGAGCAGTAAGGCATCTTACTACCGGCGGTAGCCTTGGATGGACTGCAATTCGAACCTGGCATCCCATATGGTCCCCAAAGCCAGGAGCGATTTCTGAGCGCATAGCCGGGAGTAACCCCTGAGTGTCACCAGATTTACCCTCTCCCCCAAAAAAGAAATAAAAGAGGACACAAGGAAATGAAAACACATCCTAGGTCATGAATTGGGGGTATTAATATGATTAAAATGGCAGTATTTCCCAGATAATTGTGCAGATTTAATGTAATCCTTCTGAAAATACTCATGACATTTTTTTTTTTTTTTTTGGTTTTTGGGCCACACCCGGCAGTGCTCAGGGGTTACTCCTGGCTGTCTGCTCAGAAATAGCTCCTGGCAGGCACGGGGGACCATTTGGGACACCGGGATTTGAACCAACCACCTTTGGTCCTGGATCGGCTGCTTGCAAAGCAAACGCCGCTGTGCTATCTTTCCGGTACCATACTCATGACATTTTAAAAAAGAAATAGAACAGACATTCCAAAATTTATGTGAAATAATAAATCCTCACTAATAACTAAAGCAATCCATGGGGCAAAGGATGGGAGGCATTGCCCCCAATTTCAAATTGTACTAAAAAGCAGTAGCCATTAAAAGAGTATGATATTGGAATAAATACAGACTCTCAGATAAATGGAATAGACCTGAGACTCACCTTCCAGTATATGATCAATAATCTTTGATAAAGGCATGAGAAATATAAAATGGAGCAAGGAAAGTCTCTTTAACGAGTTGTGTTGGGTAAGTGGATCAACTACATAAAAAATAGACCTTAGACCTCTCTTTAATATCTTGCAAATGTGTCAAATCAAAATGTTCCTTGTTATTAGACATGTGCTGTAAGGTACATAGTGGAAAACATAGGCAGAACACTCCATGATATTAAAGCTAAGCACCTTCAAGGATGAAATACCTCTGGCCAAGCAAGTGGAAACAAAGATAAACAAATGGGACTAGATTAAATTAAGAAGCTTCTGCACCTTAAAGGATAGAGAGATAGCATGGAGGTAGGGTGTTTGCCTTGCACCCAGGACGGAGGTTCGAATCTTGGCATCTCATATGGTCCCCTGAGCCTGCCAGGGGCGATTTCTGAGCATAGAACCAGGAGTAATCCCTGAGCGCTGCTGAGTGTGACCCAAAAACCAAACCAAACCAAAACAACAACAACAACAACAAAAACAAAAACAAAGGAAATGGTGACTAGGATACAAAGACTGCCCATGTGTGGGAATGGTAGAAACTATTAACAAAATAAACACCTGACAAGGGGTTAATATTCATGATATTTAAGGCCCTGGTAGACTTTAGCAAGAAATAAAAACCACCTAAACCATCCAAAACTGGGGAGAAGAAATGAACATACATTTCCTCAAAGAAGAAAAACAGATGGCCAAAAGGCACATGAGTAAATGATCCACATCATTAATCATCAGGGAGATGTAAATCAAAACAATGAGATATCACCTTACACCACATCTAAATGATCAAGAACACCAGTCATGGTATGGATGCTGGGAAAAACAGGTTGAAAAACAATGTGGATATTTCTCAAAAAAAATAAAAATAGACTTTACATAAGACCATGTAATACCACTCCTAAGAATATACTCTAGGAGCCCCCAAACACAATGCAGTAAAACACTTTTCATTCCTATGTTCATTGCAGCATTATCCATAATATTCAGAATCTGGAAACAAACCAAATTCTTGAGAACAGATGATTGGATAAAGAAACTGTATAGCACATATACACAATGGAATACTATGAGGCTATTAGTAAAATGAAATCACGAAATTTCATTACAAATTCATTTGCTTTTAAGCAAATATAAGCACATTCATTTGGTTATACACGAATGTATATGGAGAATAGTATGCTGAGCAAAATGAGTCAGAGGGAGAGAGATAGACAAAGAATGATTGCTCTAATTTGTAAAATAAAATAAAAGATACTATGATATTATTCGTATACAATAGAAACGTGGGCCATGAGGACCAGTGCATGGTAGGAAGCTTGCCATAAATAGCAGGGGGTCCATTTAGAGTAGAGAAATGAGTGCAGCTAGGGATTGCAAGGATTATAAAACTGACCATGATGGAAACGATCACTCTGGAACTAGATTCTGAATGGAGATACAGTTATATGCATGATACCCCTTCAATAAAAATATTATATGCCTCAGTTTTTAAAAAAAAATGAAATAGGAAGAGAGAAAAGAAGCATGTGTGAGGAGAAGTAAAATATCTGCCACAGAGGATGGCAGGGGAGAGAGCTAGGGGAATGGTGGGTGTAAAACTGGGGATACTGGTAGCAGGAAATATGAGCTATTAAGGGTGTTGTATGCAGTATAACTAAAACTCAATCATGAAAAACTTTGTGGAAAAAGCCAACTTTATTATGAACAATCTTGTAAACAATGGTGTTAAACAAAAGAATTTAAAACAAGTAAAAAATAAAACAATTTACAGCCTCACAATTAGCATATACCTTCTTGCCCATTTCAATAGTTATATTTGGTGTACATTAGAATTTTATTGTGTAACTTTTCACCAATATTTTTAATTCCTCTGTGTCCTGCCCTTGTCAATCACATTTTTATCTTTCTATGGGTTTTACTGTTCCAAATATTAGTAAATCATGCATAATTCATTTTTATTTATCTGGCTTATTTCACTTAGCATAATGATCTTTAGGCTCATCCGTATTATTATAAATAGCTGGAATTTCTTCCGCCATGCTATTTTTATTTTAATTGAATCACCATGAGATACAATAACAAGGTTGTTCACGATTGAATTTGAGTCATATCATGTACAACATCCTTCACCAGTGGGCATTTCCAGCCACCCAGTTTCCCTCTCGTCCTCTATCCTGCGCTCTCCGCTGACTGCCTCTATGGAAGAGGTTTATTTTTCTTTCTTTTTCTCTTCAGCTTTCAGTCTATCCTTACTCTCTTTAAACTCTGCATTTGCAATATGATTACTGACTGGATATCATGCATGTCACTTTACCTCCTTTCAGCACCCAGTTCTTGACCAGAGTAATCATTTTCAACTTTTATTGTCATAGTGGTCCAGTGTCTGCCCTTTTTACATGCCCCTGATCTTTGTGGCAAGTTTTCTTCTGGACCAGTCCTCTTGCTCCTCATCACTTTTGTCTTTGGGTATTATTAAATATATTATATTAAATATTATTAAATATATAGATTTAAAAAATATCCCACAAATGAATGTAAATAGTCTATGTCTATCCCTCTCTTTCTGACACATTTCACTCAGTATAATACTCTCCGTATTCATCCCTGTATGAGCAACTTTCTTGACTTCACTTTTCCTAATAGCTGCATATTAAATTTCTGTTCATCTCTTCTTCCCATATTTGATGTTTTTTCTTTTTAAGCTGTACCATAGCTTATATATCTTAAATATTAACCCTTTATCAGATGAATATTGGGCGAATATCTTCTCCCATTCTGTGGGAAGTCTTTTTATCATGGTACTCATTTCCTTGAAGTGCAGAAGCTTCTAAATTTAATGTATTCTAATTTATTTGTCTTTGCATGTACTGTTTGGTTCATATTTATCCTAGAAGATACCATTAGTTTCAATGACATGGAGATTTCTTCATAAGTTTTGTCTATATTATTTAAGTTTTCAGGTCTGATACCAAGATCAATAATTCATCTTGATTTGACTTTTTGTGAGTTCAGTTCCTTGCATATAGATGATGAGGTTTCTCAGCATCACTTGTTAAAGAGTTATTCCTTGCTCCACTTCATCTTTTTTGCTTCTTTATAAAAATTAACTTATCGTGTACCTGGGGATTTGTCCCAGGACATTCATTTCTATTCTATTTATTTGATCGCTTGTCTTTATTTCAATACTATGCCATTTTAACTACTACTACTTTGTAATTTTGTTTAAGGTGGAAAAAGTGATGTTCCCATCTTCCTTTCTCCAAGGATTGTATTATTTATGCATGGAGGTTTATTGATCCATATGAATTTCAGAAGTATGTGATCTATGTATTTGAAAACATGGGTATCCTTATAAAACTGCATTGAATTCATAGTGCTTTGGGGAGTATTCCCATTTTAATTATGTTAATCCTCCTAAGCCATATGTAAGGGGTATGTTTCCATTTCCTCATGACCTCTCTTACTCCTTTAAATATTGTTTTGTTGTTTTCTTTGTGTATGTTGTTCACCTCTTTAGTTAAATTGATTCAACATGACTTGATTTTCTGAAGCACAATTGTAAATGGGATTGTATATTAATTTCTGTTTCAATATGCCACTCCACTCTTTTTCTGCCTGGTTGTTTCAAATGGAAGATCTGGTTTGATTCTTATGCTGTTTCCTTTATACTTGAGTTTTTTTTTTCTCCCTTACTGCTTTTTTGTTTTTGTTTTTGTTTTTGTTTTTGGGTCACACCTGGCAGTGCTCCGGTGCTCCGGGGTTACTCCTGGCTCTATGCTCAGAAATTGCTCCTGGTAGGCTCAGGGGACCATATGTCATGTCAGGATTTGAACCACCATCCTTCTGCATGCAAGGCAGATGCCTTACCTCCATGCTATCTCTCCGGTTCTCCCTTACTGCTTTAAAGAGTCAATCTCGTTCTTTATTTTTTTTTTTGCCATTCGGATTACTAAATGTTTTGGTGTTGTTCTGTTAGAGTCTACTTTGTTTGGCACTCTTTTTGCTTCTGGATTTGGGAAAGAAACATCTTTCCCAAGAGTGGGGAAGTTCTCTGCTATTATCTCCAACACTACTTGTTCTTCCCCTTTCCCGTTTTCTTCCCCTTCTGGAATTCCTAATATTTGGAGATTATTTCTCTTGTCTTTGTTCATTAAGTACCTTACGTTAAAAAAAAAACTTTATTTATTGTTACCCCCCACTTAGGGGAGCACACACCAGACATGGCTTTTTGCCTTCCTGATGAGTGTCTAATTTTTTCTCCCAAGAAATATCTGCCAGAAGGCCCATTTAGAGGTCTATCATTGACCCTTTGCGTGGATCACTGGCAATATTTCTGTCATACTTCCTACATGGTAGTGACTCAACATTTTTCCCTTTAATTCATTTCTGCCCACTATAGAAATTCGGCCTTAGCTTTCCTGCAAACAAAGAAATGTCGGTACCAAAGCCCGCCAAAAGTTCCCTGCTGGCTAGTTTATTTGTGACTCATATTTCTAGTATAACCTGGCGCCAGCAGCTTGTTTTTCTGAGTCTAGCTCTATGATGGTAAACAATTATTTCTGTCCCCCCCAAAATCTATTTTCCGGCAACTAGATAAACATCATAAATATTTCTATCTCTCTCCTCCTGTATCCTTGTTAAAACTTGCTTACCCAAACTTCCACCACCAACCTCCAACAGGGGTCTTTCTCACCTATAGAATAGTCATCTGATATATAAATTCTAGGCCTGTTTCCCCATTGTACTGCTCTCCTACTCTTTGTTCTCCTTGACGACACCCTGCATACCAGAGCTCGTGCTTAAAAATGTCATCAGCTGAAAAATAAATTTGTCTCTCGTCCCTTGGACGTGGGTCCCCATACAATTCATTTTGTGTGGTCTCATTTATTTCATTTTCATATTTCATATTCGTCCGCCTTGTGTACTCGCTTATTCCTAGTAAGAATTATCTAACCCACTAAGTTTTTTCTTAGGGACGCTAACACGTTTGCAGCAATTTATTCTCTTCAGAAATCATGTAAGCAAAAGGTCCTGGAGACTGTTGTTCTTGACATTTCTGCCCTCCCCCCCCCCCCCCAGCACTAGTAATACCTTCTGGCATTGTCCCTTTTTGCATAGCACATTAAAATGGGAAAAATTAACGATTCAAACAAGTTCTTTTTGTTTGTTTGTTTGTTTGGTTTTGGTTTTTGGGTCACACCGGCAAGTGCTAAGGACTACTCCTGGCTCTATGCTCAGAAATCGCTCCTGGCAGGCTCGGGGGACCATATGGAATGCTGGGATTCGAACCACTGTTCCTCTGCATGTAAGGCAAACACCTTACCTCCATGCTATCTCTCTGGGCCTCAAACAAGTTCTTATTTAATAGAGATAGGAACAAAAAATTATTCTACTGCACTGTGACCTTATACCCTAAACACTTGGCATAGTAACTTACCCTAGACGCCTATTGATTGGACAACGGCCACTCAGCCCTGAACCATGGATACCATCTATGAAACAAACGTGGTTTCCTACATCAGCACCAGGAACATATTTAGGCCAAAGGTCTTTCCTTTCAATTCCTTCCATATTTTGCTGTGCCAATATAAATGACACCTGCCACACACACATTTTATTTTATATTTTTTCTCTTTTAGTGTATCTCCCATCTCAAAAAAAGGGGGGTGGGGGGAGTGTATAAACCTTCAGATATTGTATTAGCAACTTTATTGGTGATTAAATAATTTTCACAAATAAAACTGCTAATAAACTCTCTCCCCTTCTTTTTCCATCTTTTTTTAATTCTCTATTTTCTTTCTGTTTGAATAACTTCACTTTCTGTCATCCTGAAACAAATGTATTATGATCAGTTATGTCAACTATGAAATTTATTTTCTTTTAATAAATTAAAAAATACAATCTACTAGGAAAAAAAAACCCCTTTATTTATTTATTGACTGATTGATTGGTTGTTGGGCCATACCCAGCAGTGCTCAGGTGTTACTTCTGGCTTTGCACTCAGAAATTGCCCTTGGGGGCTGGAGAGATAGCACAGCGGTAAGGTAGGGCTTTTGCCTTGCATGTGACCAACCCAGGAGGGACTCAGTTCGATTCTCAGCATCACATATGGTCCCCCAGCCTGCCAGGGGTGATTTCTGAGTGCAAGGCCAGGAGCAGCCCCTGAGCACCACCGGGTGTGGCCAAAAACCAATCAATTAATCAATCAATAAAGAAGTAAAGTTTTTTTTTTTTAAAGAAAAAAATTGCCCTTGGCAAGCTGAGGGATCTTATGGGATGCCAGGAATTGAACCAGGTCCCTCCTTGGTCAGCTGCATGCAAGGCAAATGCCCTACCAGTGTGCTATCTCTTCAGCCCTAGTACCTTACATTTTCCCAGGGTTTTGTCTTGCTTTTCTTTTTTGGCTGAATCACTGCTGGCTTGTAATTTGTCTTCAAGTTTTTCTATGCAATTCTGCATCTGTGTAATTCTATTTTTGTTTGCTAACATGTCTTTTAGTTCCTTCAGTTCCATTTGTATCATTTCTCTAATCTTCTGAAAGAGTTCTTCTTTGAGTTGATTGTTCTTTAGATTTCTTAATTTCACATGTTAGTGACTCATTGATTTTCATTGCTAAACCATTAAGGTTGATTTTAGGTCCTTATCTATAAGGTTCAGGTATTTGGGTGGAAGTGGAGATGTCCCAGAATTTCTTTCCATATCCTCCACAGTAGATGTCTTCTTTAGCTTTCCCATTGATCTTTGCATTTAGTTGTTTGGAGTGCTGGAGTATCAGGGTGTTTAAGAAAGTGATCTATTGAATTATTTGTATGAAATGTGGCTCAAGGTATATCTTCTTAGAGGTTATTTTTCTAAACTAGCAAGATTGTCTAAGTGTGATTAAAAAATATTGCATACTAGTTTATTGATCTGTTCAGCTGTTCTTTGAGCTGTATATTTTCTAAGAGAGAGAAGTGCTATATCCAATCTTCCAGGAAGTATATGATATAAATGGAAATGAAATAGCTCGTGCATCCTAGCAGTTTTGGAAAGGGAGGACTGATGAGAAGGAAGGGAGGTGGGGGTTAGTAATGACACTGGAACCCAAAGGAAGCTGAGAGAAGGCTGAAGAGGAAGCTCCTTTTGAGTTTGGTGGAGGGGATTAGACTGGAGCCTTCCTGTTCCTGCCCAGACACAGGCCTGACAAAGAATCAGTAATGACTCTAGGATCCAGAAGGAGGCTGGGAAAAGACCCAAATAGAGAGCCCTATTTGCATTTGGTGGAAGGGATTAAAACGTGAGGTTCCCTGTTCCCTCCCTTACAGGTCTCAAGGGGCAGATGAATAGTGATGGCACTGGAACCCATCACTAGGAGGCTGCGGGAAGGCTGGAAAGGAGGCTGTGTTCAAGCATGGTGAAAGGTATTAGGGCCCAAGGTCTTTCTTCATGGTCCTAGGAAAAGTTATCTCGTCGGGGTTGTTGCAGTCAGGCTTCTTTAATCAGAGATCCTAGTTTTTTGTTTTTACAGATCTTGTTGAAGCCAGGGAGACTCAAGTTTTAAGTGTTTTTCTTTCTATAAGAAAGGAAGAATTTTTGTTTGTTTGTTTGTTTTTGGGCCACACCCGGTGACGCTCAGAAATCCTTTGCTCCTGCCTCCGGGGACCATAGGGACGCCTGAGGATGGAACTGCACTCAATTGCGTGCAAGGCAGATGCCGTACTGCCTGCCTCACCGCTCCGACCCCGTATATGGGAGAAATATTTATTTATTTATTTATTTATTTTATATACTCATCAAAAACCAAGGCACCACTATTTACAAAATTGTTCAGAAGAGAAGTTTCAAGTGTACAATGTTCCAACACTAATCCTATACCAGAGTGATATGGTCTCCATCAATATCCCCAGGTTCCCTCTCACCCTTCAAACTACTTCTTGGCAGACATGCTTTTAAGCTTAGTTATTAAAGATTGAATCTCCTGATTGCAGTGTTGGCTCTGCAGTTCAGACATATACACATACTTCACCTCTATACTAACAGTGTATTAGGGCCCCTCACCCTTGTCCCTGCTACTTCCTTTCTACCTCTTCTTACTTTCCTTTCTTTCTATGGTAAAATATGTAGTATGAGATACATTTGGAGCTTTTCTAACATCTTCCGTATATACTTTCTCCTTAGCCAATTAAGATTTTAGGGGACTGGAGTAAAAGAACAGCAGGTAGGGTATTTGCCATGCACATGGCCAACACCAGATTCAATTTTTGACACCTCATATAATCTTCGAAGCCAGCCAGGAATAATTCCTGAATGCAGATACAGAAATAATTTTAGATAATAATTTCTATATTTAAGAAATAATTCATGAGTGCAGATCCAAAAGTAATTCTTAAGCATCACCGAATGGCCAGAAAAGAAAAAATTGTTGTTGTTGTTGTAGTTATTTTATACTTCTCATTCCTGTGAAATCTTGTCTCAGTTATTAAAAGGTTTAAAACAGGGGTTGGACCCTGAGCCTCACTGGGTGTGCCCCCCCCAAAACAACAACAACAACAACAACAACCAAAAAGCCAGGATCTGGAGTGAGTGCAGTGGGTAGGGCTCTTGTTTTTGGTCCCTGGCATTCCATATGGTCCCCTGCACCCTGCAGAGAGTTATTCCTGCGTTTAGAGTTAGGAGTAACTCCTGAGTATCTCCATATACATAAATAAAAGATTTAAAACATTTACACAGATTATCATGAAACATACTTAATTATTCATTTAATCAAAGATGTTAATATTGCAATTAAAATTTTGTTCTTTTAAAATCAAGACTAAATGTACTTAAAGATCTCATGATAAAATTCATAAAAGTATTTTTGTTTTTGTTTTTGTTTTTGGTTTTTGGTTTTTGTCACACCTGGCAGCACTCAGGGGTTCCTCCTGGCTCTATGCTCAGAAATTGTTCCCGGCAGACTCAGGGAACCCTATGGGATGCTGGGATTCGAACCACCATCCTTCTGCATGGAAGACAAATGCCCTACCTCCATGCTATCTCTTCAGCTTCCTCATAAAAGTATTTTATAAAAAGTGTCTTCACTTATTTGGAAGACTACATAAACAATTTACAAACTAAAATGATCAGTTTTAGGAATCTTTATACTGGATAATAATTATTAGACAAAGACAACTGTTTTAGTCCCAAAGTCTAATGATGAAGACAGTCGGTTCTCAGTTTACCCAAGTCTTTGGGAATTCTTACTTTGTTAAAGCTTGTAAATAAGATGGAATATGTCTTGGAGACCAGCCCATGATTGTATTTTATTGCTAATTCTTGTAATCTGGAAGACACCATTTCTAAAATATGTGCTTTCTTATTCTCTTTATACAAAGTCTGCCTCTTCCAACAACTTGCTGGCTTATTACCAATAAAGCTCCTTTTTGTTGTTGTTGTTGTTGTTGTTTTATGGTCACACCCAGCAGCACTCAGGGTTTACTCCTGACTCTACACTCAGTAATCATTCCTGGCAGGCTCAGGGGACCATATGGGATGCTGGGATTCAAACCACTGTCCTATGGATGCAAGACAAATGCCCTACCTCCATGATATCTTTCCTGTCCCTAAAGCTCTTTTTTGATCTATCACTGTGTCTCTTATTTGAGTGACTCTTGACTAGCTGTGGAATTGAGCCCTTCATAGTTGCAATACTTTGTATCTTTATTTTTTTGATTTTTTTTAGTTTGAAGGAATTATTTTTTATTGAGATGAAAAGCAGTGCATAACAGTGAAAATATTAGACAAATAACAAGTCAGATGTCTAAAATATGGTAAAACACAATGCTAATCTAAATTCACATATCTCAATTTCTTTAATCCTTGATAGAATACCTATTAATTTACATAGTGATTAAGACACTTAGCAATTATCAGTCTTTCTGTGGAAAGTATGTGCTTGTACAGAATCACTGCCAGTTTTTTCAATATACATTAACATTTGTGATTTTTCAAGTTATTCAACAACCATTTGATTTTGAATCCAAATGAGAAGAGAAAAATGGTATAAGGGAAAGAGAGAGAGACCTAAAGCCAAATGCTTGACTTTTCAATAACCGTTTTTTTTTTTCAGATTAGTATACACATTTTATATAACTAAATTGAATCATCCAGAGGAAATAAACATAGTTTTAGAATCTCACAGCCACTCAAGACTTAATGGAAACAAATAGTAAAAAACACCAACAGACATATTCAAGAATGGAAATTGAAATTAAACAAAGACAAAGTGCAGTTCCAGATGATTTTACTAGTGGTTTCTTAAAGGTTTAGAGTCAAAGGAGCACTGTAAAAACAATGTTAGTGTGGCAATTATCGTTTGCATAGGCCCACCAAAGTATGGGGGACATGGAAAGGAAAATCCTTGGCCTAAATACAAGGAGACCTTATCCCTGAAGTTTCCTGACATAAGACCAATTCTAGGCTCCAGGCAAACTAGTTTGTCCAATCCAGGCCATTGTCTGTAGTGCCAATACAGTTTTTTTTTTTTTCGGGCCACACCCATTTGATGCTCAGGGGTTACTCCTGGCTAAGCATTCAGAAATTGCCCCTGGCTTGGGGGCCCATATGGGACGCCGGGGGATCGAACGGTGGAACCGTGGTCCTTCCTTGGCTAGCACTTGCAAGGCAGACACCTTACCTCTAGCGCCACCTCACTGGCCCCACCAATACAATTTTATTTTTCACACAGTCTCTGTTGTTGGTATCATGCTTCTGTATTGAAGATCCTGGAATCTGTATATCCAACATTTACTTTATTTCACACAGTCTCTGTTGTTGGTATCATGCTTCTGTATTGAAGATCCTGGAATCTGTATATCCAACATTTACTTTATTTACCCTTAAAGAGGAGAAATTCCATTAGGAGCCCAAAGCTATAAGAACATGAATGAATACTGACAAAGTTCAAAGATCTTTTCCCTTCACCATACACTTAGAAACAGAAAGTCTTATAGAAATCCCGAAAGTGAGTTTGGTAAAAGCTGTATAAAGCAAACTTTGCAAAGGTAAGCTAGGAATCGCCCACATTTTAAACCATGACACACAATTTTCTCTTACTGTTTTTGTTCCTTTCTCTTTATGAAATATTCTCATCTTCCTTCCTCTCTCTCCTTTCCTATTTACTAAATAAAACTATTTTAGTTCTCTGTTCAGCTCCTCCTGAAGTTCTTTTCTTGTAAGGCAGAAGACAAATCTGGAAAATGTAGTTCACGTGAAGGCCAGTATTGAGTTTTCTTTTCTTGCAAAGAACAATCCATCGGGGCCGGAGAGATAGCATGGAGGTAAGGCGTTTGCCTCTCATGCAGGAGGTCATCGGTTCGAATCCCGGCGTCCCATATATGGTCCTCCCGTACCTGCCAGGAGCAATTTCTGAGCCTGGAGCCAGGAATAACCCCTGAGCACTGCCAGGTGTGACCCAAAAACCACAAAAAAAAAAAAAAAAAAAAAAAAAGAACAATCCATCAGTCCAGCTTGAGACCACAGCTCCCAGAAAACTTCGATGAGTAATATCAGTTCTCACATTTTGGACATCATGTTGACCAGATCAAACTTGGAAAATGTCTTCTGGGAATTGGTGTCCATACTTTACAGGTGGTCCTTGTTCATGCTAATAGGCAACTTGATTAGCTCAATTCTTTAGGCACTTCCCCAGGGAAACAGTTGGGTGAAAGAGGAAGGCAGCAATACATTCTATTGATGTTACTATCTTTCTTGTTCCTCAAATCTCCCACTAATATAAAATATACTACAGATATTAATACCATTTAAGTACTTATAATAATTTATTTGGTTCTATATAGTTTGATCACAGTTATTTTCTTTCTTTGTTAAAAATAATATCTTTATTTAAGCACCTTGATTACAGACATGAGTGTAGTTGGGTTTCAGTCATATAAAGAACACCCCCTTCATCAGTGCAATATTCCCATCACTAATGCCCCCCACTCCCTCCTCCAACTCCCGTCTGTATTCGAGACAGACTTTCTACTTCTCTCACTCATTGACAATGTTATGATAGTTGTCAGTGTAGTTATTTTTCTAACTACTTTTTTTCAAGTTTCTTCTTTCATTAACTTCTATTTATTAACATCCTACACTATAAATTTCTTTTATTCCATTTTTTACAAATAAGATCTTTATTTTGAAACAATTTATTCTTTTCTAAAACCACTCTTTTTTAAAATATATTTTTTATTTAAACACCATGATTACATACATGACTGTGTTGTTTGGGTTTCAGTCATGTAAAGAACACCACCCATCACCAGTACAACATCCCCATCACCAATGTCCCAAGTCTCCCTGCTCCCCACCCAACCCCCACCTGTACTCTAGACAGGCTTTCTATTTCTCATTATTAGGATAGTTCTAAATGTAGTTATTTCTCTAACAAAACTCATCCCTGTTTGTAGTGAACTTCATGAGGTGAGCTGTAAATTCCAGCCCTTCTCTCTTTGGTGTCTGAAAATTTTTATTGCAAGAATGTCTTTCATTTTTCTTAAAACCCATAGATGAGTGAGACCAGTCTGTGTTTTTCTTTCTCTCTCTGACTTATTTCACTCAGCATAATGGATTCCGTGTACATCCATGTATAGGAAAATTTCATGACTTCATCTCTCCTGACAGCTGCGTAATATTCCATTGTGTATATGTACCACAGTTTTTTAGCCATTCATCTGTTGAAGGGCATATTGGTTGTTTCCAGAGTCTTGCTATGGTAAATAGTGCTGCAATGAATATAGGTGTAAGGAAGAGATTTTTGTATTGTATTTTTGTGTTCCTAGGGTATATTCCTAGGAGTGGTATAGCTGGATCGTATGGGAGCTCGATTTCCAGTTTTTGGAGGAATCTCCATATCGCTTTTCATAAAGGTTGAACTAGACGGCATTCCCACCAGCAATGGATAACAGTTCCTTTCTCACTAATAACCAGTATGGCAATGTTAATGAGTGAGAGAAGTAGAGTGCCTGTCTCGAATATAGGCAGGGGTGGGGGGAGAGAATGGGGGGTATTATTGGTGGTGGGAATGTTGCACTGGTGAAGGAGGGGTTTCTGTTTATGAGTGAAACCTACCTACAATCATCCTCGTAATCATGAACTTAAACATTTTATAAAAAATAAGAATGGTATCCTTTCTTTATTGCTTATTGTTATAATTTGGTTATAAATACACATGTGATTTGTTAAAAAAAACTAAAATGATGTTATGCACACATGTAATCCAATCATTCATTGTAGGGCATTTAAATATAGAATTTGTTTTGTAAGAGAAAGTAGCAAAATTGCAATTTTGTTCATGTCTAGAAACCTTAAATGCATTGTTATTTAAATTCTTGTACTCTACAAATTATTCCTAAACCACTTAAAATTGCCCAGTTTTCTGTTATTGATTATATCAGTATTAAACATGTGGTTATTACTAGAAAAAAAAAAGAGTTCCTTTCTCTTCACATCCCCGCCAACACTGCTTGTTCTCATTCTTTGTGATGTGTGCCATTCTCTGTGGTGTGAGGTGGTACCTCATAGTTGTTTTGATTTGCATCTCCCTGATGATTAGTGATGTGGAACATTTTTTCATGTGTCTTGTGGCCATTTGTATTTCTTCTTTGTCAAAGTGTCTGTCCATTTCTTCTCCCCATTTGTTGATGAGATTAGATGTTTATTTTTTCTTGTAAAGTTCTGTCAGTGCCTTGTATATTTTGGAGATTAGCCCCTTATCTGATGGGTACTGGGTGAATAGTTTCTCCCACTCAGTGGGGGGCTCTTGTATCCTGGGCACTATTTCCTTTGAGGAGCAAAAGCTTCTCAGCTTAATATATTCCCATCTGTTAATCTCTGCTTACACTTGCTTGGAGAGTGCAGTTTCCTCCTTGAAGATGCCTGTAGTCTCAATGTCCTGGAGTGTTTTGTCTACATGTTGTTCTATATATCTTATGATTTTGGGTCTGATATCGAGGTCTTTAATCCATTTGGATTTTACCTGCGGACATGAGGTTAACTGGGAATCTAAATTCAACTTTTTGCAAGTGGCTAGCCAGTTATGCCAACATCATTTGTTGAAGAGGCTTTTTTTGCTCCATTTAGGATTTCTTGCTCCTTTATTAGTTGATTGTATGTCTGTGGAACATTCTCAGAGTATTCAAGCCTATTCCACTAAACTGAGGGCCTGTCTTTATTTCAATACCATGCTGTTTTGATAACTATCGCTTTGGAGTAAGTTTAAAGTTGGGGAAAGTAATTCCTCCCATATTCTTTTTCCCAATGATTGCTTTAGCTATTCTAGCGTGTTTATTGTTCCAAATGAATTTCAGAAGTGCCTGATCCACTTCTTTGAAGAATGTCATGGATATCTTTAGAGGGATCACATTAAATCTGTACAATGCTTTGGGGAGTATTGCCATTTTAATGATGTTAATCCTGCCAATCCATGAGCAGGGTATGTGCTTCCATTTCTGCATATCCTCTCTTATTTCTTGGAGCACAGTTTTATAGTTTTTTTTGTATAGGTCCTTCACATTTTTAGTCAAATTGATTCCAAGATATTTGAGTTTGTGTGGCACTATTGTGAATGGAGTTGTTTTCTTAATGTCCATTTCTTCCTTATTACTATTGGTGTATAGAAAGGCCATTGATTTTTGTGTGTTAATTTTGAAGCCTGCCACCTTGCTATATGAGTCTATTATTTCTAGAAGCTATTTGGTAGAGTCTTTAGGGTTTTCTAAGTAGAGTATCATGTCATCTGCAAACAGAGAGAGCTTGACTTCTTCCTTTCCTATCTGGATTCCCTTGAGATCTTTTTCTTGCCTAATCGCTATAGCAAGTACTTCCAGTGCTATGTTGAATAGGAGTGGTGAGAGAGGACAGCCTTGTCATATGCCAGAATTTAGAGAGAAAGATTTTAGTTTTTCTCCATTGAGGATAATATTTGCCACAGGCTTGTCATAGATGGCCTTAACTATATTGAGAAAGGTTCCTTCCATTCCCATCTTGCTGAGAGTTTTGATCAAGAATGGGTATTGGACCTTATCAAATGCTTTCTTTGAATCTATTGATATAATCATGTGATTTTTATTTTTCTTGTTGTTGATGTTGTGTATTATGTTGCCAGATTTATGGATGTTAAACCATCCTTGCATTCCTGGGATGAAACCTACTTGGTCATAGTGGATGATCTTCTTAATGAGGTATTGAATCCTATTTGCCAGGATTTTATTGAGGATCTTTGCATCTGTGTTCATCAGCGATATTGGTCTGTAATTTTCTTTTTTCGTAGCATCTCCTGTCTGGTTTAGGTACCAAGGTGATGTTGGCTTCATAAAAGCTATTTGGAAGTGTTCCCGTTTCTTCGATTTCACGAAATCATGAAATCATAAAAGAGTCTTGCCTGGATTGGTAATAGTTCCTCTTGAAAGGTTTGAAAGAATACATTAGTGAATCCATCTGGGCCTGGGCTTTTGTTTTGGGGCAGACATTTGATTACTGTCTTTTTGTGTGTGTGTGGTTTTTGGGTCACACCCGGCAGTGCCAGGGGTTATTACTGGCTCCATATTCAGAAATTGCTCCTGGCAGGCATGGGGGACCATATGAGACACCGGGATCCGAATTGATGACCTCCTGCATGAAAGGCAAATGCCTTACCTCCATGCTATCTCTTTGGCCCCTTATTACTGTCTTAATTTCCTCAGTAGTAATGGGGTTGTTTAGATACGCTACATCCTCTTCATTCAACCGTGGAAGATTATAAGAGTCCAAGAATTTATCCATTTCTTCCAGGTTCTCATTTTTAGTGGCATAGAGTTTCTCAAAGTAGTTTCTGATTACCCTTTGAATCTCTGCCATATCAGTAGTGATCTCTCCTTTTTCATTTCTAATACGAGTTATCAAGTTTCTCTCTCTTTCTTTGTTAGTTTTGCCAGTGGTCTATCAATCTTGTTTATTTTTTCAAAGAACCAACTTCTGCTTTCTTTGATCTTTCGGATTGTATTTTCGGCTTCCACTTCATTGATTTCTGCTCTCAGCTTTGTTATTTCCATCTGTCTCCCTATTTTTGGTTCCTTTTGTTGAGCACTTTCTAATTCTATGAGTTGCATCATTAAGCTATTCAGGTATGCCCCTTTTTCTCTTTCTTTCTTTCTTTCTTTCTTTCTTTCTTTCTTTCTTTCTTTCTTTCTTTCTTTCTTTCTTTCTTTCTTTCTTTCTTTCTTTCTTTCTTTCTTTCTTTCTTCTTCTTCTTCTTCTTCTTCTTCTTCTTCTTCTTCTTCTTCTTATTATTATTATTATTATTATTATTGGGCCACACCCAGTGGTGCTCAGGGGTTACTCCTGGCTGTCTGCTCAGAAATAGCTCCTGGCAGACACGGGGGACCATATGGGACACCAGGATTCGAACCAACCACCTTAGGTCCTGGATAGGCTGCTTGCAAGGCAAACACCACTGTGCTATCTCTCTGGATCCCCATTGTAGGATTTTATGCAGAGCAGTGACATAATCTAACCTATATTTATTAAGGTTTATTTTGGATAGATGCTGTTTTGAAAATGGGTAGATGCTGGAGGTCCGTTTAGGGTTAATGCAATAATCCATGGATTATAATCTTCATATCAAAGGCAGATATAAGGGATCTCCTGATTCCAGACTCCACTCTGTGAAGTGCTGTAGTTAGTTAGACTAGCACAGGAAGGGTACTTAAGAGTCATACACCACCAATAAGGCTGAGTTGGCCTCTGTCTGTACCACTGGGACTTTACTTTCTGAAAAATTATTAACAGGTCCCTTTAAGTTTAGATGATTAAAGTTTAGGTCCCTTAATTCTATTGTTGTTGACTTTGGGTTGGATATTTAGTTCTGTACTTATTTATGTTTTTATCAATGCATCGGAGACCACTTGGCCCTGGCCCCCCAAACATTTTTTATTCTTTTCTTCTTAGTTTTATAGAAAAATGCCAGAATATCTGGAAAAATGATCTACTTCGTGTCCAAAGGTTCTATGAATAAGGCAGGAGCCCCAATTTAAAAGGTGAGATAAAAAATACAATTAAAAAGGTGTGTGTGGCAGTTTTTGTTTTGTTTTATTTTTTGCATAGGCACAGCAAAATATGGAGAAATTAAAAAGAAAAAAACTTTGGCCTAAAAACAGGGAGACTTTACCCATGAAGCTTCCTGGCATAAGACCAACTACAGGCTCCAGAAATATTGAGTTGTCTAAACCCAAAATCTTTCTCTGTGGTCTCAGTAAAAGTTCATCATAAACATGGTTGTCGCAGTCAGGTTTCTGTAGTTAGAGATCCTGATTTTTGTACAGATCCTATGTTGAAGTCAGGATGACAGAGTGTCTTCTGGTTTCATCTCACCATTAGGTGGCAGTGCAGAGAACCCTTCCTGAAAGCAGATTGCTGCTGTTAGGAAGTCATCAGGGTGACATATAAACCCACTCTAGAGTTAGTCAATGCCAGGGCAGTATTAGGACCTACCCTCGTAGAAGTCCGATTCCTGGTGCTGGTGTAGAAAGTTGTGCTGTTTCCACGGGGGCAAGCGCCCCCGCGCGATCATATGCTCCTCCCAACCATCAGTACCCCAGATTTACCCTTCTTAACTTCAGTAACACACAGCTTCAATCTCTGACCAAAGACATACAGTAGATCTTACAAATCCCAGAACTATTTAGAAGGACACAAATCGAACACATATTGAACACATATATCTTTTGAATATTTTATGGTTATTTTCTTTAACTGCTGTAACTCTCTATATATTCTTCTACCATGATGTTTCTATCCACTTTTCATCTTGTCTTTTCTTTGTAAGCTGTTCAGTAAGGATTGTGGTGGAACTGTCCCTCAGTTTGATGCCTATGATTGAACTATGTCATGGAAATTGCTGGTCTTGTTCCTATTGCCTCCAGATGCACCAATAACGCTTCGTGGCATTGATCCTTGTTTGCATAGACACATTAAAATGGGAAAACACTATACATACAGATTAGTTATTATCTAATAAATCTCATTACAATGTACCTTACACCCTGAATATTGATATAATGACCTGGCATAGGCCTCAGTTGAATGGGCATTCTCCATTCACTCTGGAACCAGGCAAGCTATCTACGAAACATCCAAGGTCTTTTATAGCAACAGTTGGAAGCAGTCCTCTACCAGGAAAGACACTACCGAGGGTGTGACATCGACCTCCTAATAAGACACTTCCGTTTACACTGAGAAGACGTGACAACAACAATGACCTGCGAGAAGACATGACAACAACGATGACCTGCTCTACAGGACATGGTTCTCTCTATTGCCCCTTAAGTGTGAGGTGAAAAGAGAGGATGCTCTGCACCATCCTGACTGCAATATGGGATATGCAGACTCCAGGATCTTTAATACAGAAGAATGATACCAACAACAGAGACTATGTGAGGAATGGAGGTGTATTGCCACTACAGACTATGACTTGAATTGGACAAACTAGTTTGCCTGGAGCCTAGAGTCAGTCCTGTGCCAGGAAACTTCAGGGGTAGGGTCTCCATGTATTTAGACCATAATTTGTCTTTCCATGTCCCTTATGTTTTGGTGGGCCTATGCAAACAAATGCCACTTTAATATCGTTTTTTACTATGTTCTCTTGACTCCAATCCTTAAGAAAAACAACCCATTAAAACTTTTGAGGTTAACTTAAACTAGTAAGCATGTGCATGGAACTAGATAAATGTACTTTGCCCTCAATGTTTAAAGAGTTACATAAGTCTAATATCTTTAGATTATATGGTGTGCTGCTAAGAAACAATATGTACTACAACTGGGGATTTGAGGGACAAAGTAATTGTATTGTACATGGGTTCAGTTTTGTTTTTCTTAATGTTCTTTGGCTGAAAGTTCAAGGCTGGGATATCATCGATGGAACTACTGAGAATCCTGTTTATGGGTGATTGGGCTTCCACTGTAACTTTACCCTGTCCTCTTTCTTTGCATCTTTGTTGTCATAATTAAAATAATAAAAAAATAATTAATAAAAAAATTATTAAAAGCTATATAATTCTAATTTGGGGTGAATACAGGATTTAAGTTTTGGAGAAAATCATTTAAAGATGTAAAACTATCTGGGAGAAAAGTATTTGTAAAAAAAGTTTCACTTTCTTTCACTCAAATATATATACATATGTATGCACACATATAAAAAAAAAAAAAAAAAAAGAAAGTTGTGCTGTTTCCATAGATGAGATCCAAGGTTCAGGGGTGAATGGCCAATGTTTGAGTTTCTGAAGCCTAAGTCAAGTTACTATGACAAGTGTAAGCCCCCATTGCAATATAAAATTTACGTGTTCCTATCCGTATTATACAAGAACTTGCTACCACACGTAAGATTTACCCATTTTAATGTGCCTATGTAAAAAGAAACAATGCCACATTGTACTACAGGTGCATATGGGGGTAAAAATAATAAGCTAAACAATCTCTATAACCTCGTTCTAACATGAACTCAGAGAACAAGAAAAACTTACCTTATTTTCCGGCGTATAAGACGACTTTTGAAACAAAAAAAGTCAACCGAAAATCGGGAATCGTCTTATACACCGAGTATATCCCCCCAAAATGTTTCAATATGCCGCTAAACAAAACAAAAAAATCAGGCCGCAGAGTTTCCAAATCTCTTTCTTGGGGGCTCCCAAACAGTACTCAGGAGATCTGGGGGCCACTTCTGGCAAAACCCAGCTAACCGTGTTGGTGGTTCAGTGCTAGGGTCCGAGGATGGGGTGTTGTTTGGTTCATGTAGTGGGGGAGATTAACTGACGTCACCAGGGAATTGCCAGAAAAGGTGCCTATGGTAAGGGACCAATCACTGCAAGGCTGCTTGGACGCCTCTCTGACTCAGCCAATCCAAGCAGGCTTTTTACGCATGGAAATTAGACAATGTTCTGTACCGAATCTACACTGTAAAAAGCCTGCCCAGATTGGCCAGAGTCAGAGAGGAAGTCTATGACAGTAGAACCTTTGAACCTTTGCTTGTTGTGATTGGCTCACTGTGGTACATACAGTTGCAGCACAGGAACGTTCTGTCTGATACAGCTAATATAGGCCTAAACCTATGTTTTAACTGCAAAATTAGGGGGTCGTCTTATATGCTGTAAAATACAGTATCTACTAGAATTTCCTACTAAATAGATCCAAAAAGAGGAATGGGGAAAACTGTTTTTACATAAGAAGGTAAACAATAAGAATTATACCTACTAACACAGTGCTTAAATAAAGATATTATGTATTAAGAAAAGGATAATACCTATTAAGGAAATACATCTAAAGAAATATTTGAAGGAGATATACATGTCCCTTTAAGTCTTTTGAAATAGTCTGGGGTGAGGGATAAAATCTTGAGCACAGCTTCATATGCGATAAGGTTTTGTGGATTCTGAAAAATGGGTTCCAGCAGTCATATATCAGGAAATGTTCTTGAGCTGGGGGTTTCTCAAAAACGGAATCATGTAGCAAGCAACAGTCCACAGCGAAGGGAGGTGGGAGAAAAGAGGCTGCAGAGAGTAAATTAGCAGCAGTGGTGATGGCAGTTTCTTCTCAAGGAGCTGCAGCAAGGCAGGCTGTGAAAGTGTAATTTTGCTTTGGGAGTTGCAACGACTGGTGTAAGAGGAATGTTCCAGTTCCTGAGGAGTTAGTAACTGAGGGTAAAAAGGGTTCAATGGGGGGAAATAACAGACTAGAGGTGAAAGAATAGTGAGTTAGAAAAGGATTTTTTAGGACTGGAGAGATAGCACAGCAGTAGGGCATTTGCCTTGCATATGATTGACCCAGGACGGACTTGGGTTCAATCTGTAGGTTCAATCCCATATGGTCCTCTTAGCCTGCCAGGAGTGATTTCTGAAAGCAGAGCCAGAAGTAACCCCTGAGCGCTGCCAGGTGTGACCCCAAAACCAAAACAAAACAAGCCAAAACAAACAAATAAACAAAAAACAATAAAGAGATTTGTAAAGTGGTAAGCAAAGGGTGGGGGGAAGGACAATAACAATATAGAAGGCATCATGTGTATTACAGATGGACATTAGACAGACATTGAGGTGGCCAACACACACTCATGCACACACATCGATAAGACACTGAGGATGGATCCATGTGTTACAGTTGAAAAGCTGACCCAGGTGGAATGTGTCAGAGTGCTTAAAAATATATAAACCAGGGCCCGGAGAGATAGCACAGCGGCGTTTGCCTTGCAAGCAGCCGATCCAGGACCAAAGGTGGTTGGTTCGAATCCCGGTGTCCCATATGGTCCCCCGTGCCTGCCAGGAGCTATTTCTGAGCAGACAGCCAGGAGTAACCCCTGAGCACTGCCGGGTGTGGCCCCCCCCCAAAAAAAAAAAATATATATATATATATATATATATATATATATATATATATATAAACCAGCAAGTCAGATGGAAAGTTTTTCCATTCTAGGCCAATCATCATTGTTGATGATAAACTTTACTAAAGAAAAGCTTTATGGGTTAGATTGTGTATAGAGCATTTTTAAAAAATCATAATTTTCAAGTTTAGAAAAGCGATATGGCAATGAGCACTGTAAAAGGAGTCTATACCATGAAGAATCCTAGAGGGTCTTGAGCATCCAGGTTCTTTTCCTAATAGCAAACTAAAATCATGAACATTATGGTAAAATGGTAAATTACATAAAACAGTCTATTATTAATTATTTATGTTGTATTTTTGACCACACCTGGTGACGCTCCGGAGTTACTTCTGGCTATGTGCTTCGAAATTGCTCCTGGCTTGGGGCCCATATGGGACGCTGAAACGCTCTACCATTGCACTACCACTCCTCCAATTTTTAAAAAGTATTTTACTGATACCATTATGACTTACAAAGTTCTTCATAGTTGGGCTTCAGATATACAATGTTTCAGGGCCAATCCCACCATCAGTGTCAACCTTTCTTCACCAATGTTACCAAAGTGCCTTCCATGCCATCCCCATCCTGCCAGCAAAGCAGGCTCATTTTAAATTTGATTGTTATATTTTTGGTGTCTTGATTTCATTGTTGTTAACTTTGGCTTGGATATTTAGTTCTTTCCTTTTTAACACCACCAATGTACCTGAGACCTCTTGGCCTCTGGCCTCCATTCTACATATTTATGTTTTTCCTGTTCATCTGATTTTAATTCTTGTTTATTTCTAGGTGGATTCCCATTGTTGCCCTATTTAGAAAATATGCCTTCAGCTGAAGCCAAACTGAAAAAATAGGTAAGACCATTTTTTTCTGATTTCTTTAGCTATTTATGTTCATACTTGGTAACATATGAAATTAACATTTTAGGTACTACTCTTTGTCAAAGACAAAATATTCATAATTGTGTTTTTCCTCCTCCACTAAATTTCTTTACTTATCCTTGCTATACTCTGGGGCCAGAAATGTTCTAGACAATTTTATTTAAGCCACTGCATTTTTTTCATGCTATTATTCTTTTTTTAGTTTTAAATAAGTTTTTATTATAAGAAAACAAGCCAGTATTAATCTGTCACTGTTTATTCTAATCCAACCAAACTAAACTTTTAAGTTAAAAGTGTTTATCTAACACACATTATTTGATTTTCAAAATCTTATATATAAATAATCTCAAAACATAACCCAAACTCACAGTTATATTAAGAAAAGATTTTAGTTCCACATGACAATGTAGCAACAAAAAAGATAAGTATATGGAATATATGTCTTAGAATGCAAGACACAGTTTGAATAGTACACCATACATAATATATTAGGATGAGTAGTTTTAATCTCTTATATCAATTGTCAATTAAAGAAATGCAGGTATTTTAAATCCTTAATGATGGCTCTTAGAATAAGATATTAGTAAATAAAATAATTTCCCTAGCTCATGCAACAACTGTAATTGTATATAAATTTTTCCCCAATTAGAGAAAATAAGTAAAAAGTTATCAAGATTGCTTTGTACAAGTTTATCAAATGAATCTGTTTGCATCCAGTTCAAACCCTTTGATTATGTATGCAGACACTTATCTTTCTGTGTTTGAATAATGTATGCAAATGATAAGATGTTTATTTTGAGATATCCAAATGAACTGTATGCTTTGGAAAGAAAACATTGTTTGCTTATTTATTTTAAATATCTGTCTCCTGAACCCCCACTGGTAGAGTTTTGAACCTTCAAAGAGTCTCTTGATTGATATCTCTATCATATTTCAACTCATTTCAATTTGAGTGACCACTTCAAAGAAAATTACTTATGAATAATTCTTAGTTTAGATCAACTAAAGGCTTTCAGATGCATAACCCTTCAAAAACTAAAAAATTCAAATAAAACAAAAATAATCACAATGCTAAAATAAATTGAAACCTGAGGACATCATTAAAGAAAGTATAATTTTTGAAGTGATGCTCCTAATATGTAAAGAAAATACACTTACATCTGTATACTATGTCATGAGTTTTTAGAATAAGTATATGGAGAACAAAAACTAGCAGACACTTTAAAAAATAATAAGGGGCAGAGATAATACAAGAGGGAATATGTTTGCCTTGCTTGCAGCCATCCCAGTTCTACCACAGCTATCACATATGGACCCCTGTATCCAATGGGGTTACATGCCATTATTCTCAATATCACACATAAGTGAAATCATTGTATATTTATCCTTTTTATTCTGGCTTACAACATTATTGTTATTATTCTCCCAGTTCCATCCATGTAGCTGAAAATTACAGATCACATCATTCCTTACTGCTATGTAGTAGTCCATTGCATATTTGTATTGTTGAACATCTAGGTTGATGTCAACTCTTAGATGTTGTACTGTGTGCTGCAAGAATAACAGTGAGCATATTTCATTTTGGATAACTGTTTTTTCTTTTTTCTTTATTTAAGCACCATGATTACATGTAAGATTGTAGTTGGTTTCAGTCATAAAAGGAACACCCCCTTCACCAGTGCAATCTTCCTTCCACCAATGCCCTCCATTATCCTCCTTTTCCACCTCCTGCCTGTATTCAAGACAGGCATTCTACTTCTCTCACTCATTAACATTGTCATGATAGTTTGGATATGTATTTTTCTATCTTGAGAACAGATACCAAAGAGTGGGATTACTGGGTCATATGGCAGATTGATTCTTAATTTATTGAGACTTGTTCATATTGTTTTTCATAGAAGTTGGACCAGGCAACATTCCCACCAGCAAATGAGAATTCCTTTCTCACATCCCAATCAATATTTTGAGCCATCCTCACTAGTGTAAGAGGATATATCATTGATTCTTTGTATTGTTTTCTTTGTTTCTATATTGTTGATTTCTTCTCAGTTTTTATTATTTATTTTCTTCTGCTTGTGTTTTGGTTCCTTTGTTGTTGGTTTCCCAGATATTTAAGTTGTGCCTTTACTTAATTTTATGTTTCTTTTATTTCCTTATGTAGGTCTGTATTACTATGAGTTTACCCTAATTACAGTTTTTTTCTGTGTTCCATAGATTTTGGTAGTTTTTTCCTTCATTATCACTAGTCTCAAAGAATCTTTCTTTCTTCCTTGATTTCTTCTTTTATCCAGCTGTTATTGAACAGCATATTGTTTAGTCTCTAGGTGTTAGATTTTATCTACAACTTCTTTTTATAATCAATACCATTTTGATGGATATTTTGGTAATATTATGGTCTGATAAGTTGCTTAGCTTGAATCTTACATTTATGATTTTTGCTCCTGGCATGATCAGGGGACCATATGAAATGCTGGGATTCAAACTAATGTCTTATCTCCATGTTATCTCTCTGACCCCATGTCTATAATTTTTTGTAAGTTAGATTTATGCCCTAAAATATGATCTCTCCTAGAGAATCTTCTGTGCTCACTTGAGAAGAAAATATATTCAGCTTTATGAGGAGGAAAAGTCCTGTATAAATCCATTAGTCCAAGATCTTTTAATTTCTCATATAAGGCTCTTATGTCCTTTCTGATGTCTGCCTAGTAGATATTGTTGCATCAGAGCCCTTAGGATGGGCTTGGATGGTGATGGAGGCCTTTCTCCTCCAGCCCAGGCCACGTGGCTCCAATGCCCCCAACCGGTAGGTATCTGGATTCAGGAGAGTGGCGGGTAGAAAACTCACATGCAGTCAGGCTTCCAGAGAGATAACATCTTTATTTGCCCTGGTCAACATGTGTAGCCTATATCATAAACCTATTTAAACATGGTCTTGTCAGCTAGCCCTGCGTCTAGCCTTTTCCAGCCATCTTTCCTCCTGCTCCTTCTCCATCCAGGCAAATCCCCTTGCCCTTCCGGCCAAAGCCTTATCTAACCTTTCCAAGACCCCTCCCAGAAATGGGAGGTCTATTAGCAGGTAAGATTACGCAGGAGAAATAGGGGTGTGGTAACAGATATGTGCAGTAGTAAGAGTATCATGTTGAAATCTCCCCCTAATATCACTTTTTCTGTCCATATGTTTCTCTAGGTTTGTGAGCACAAGCCTTACATACTTTTCTCACTCTATATTTGGTGTGTAAATGTTGATCAGTGTTAGTACTTCTTGGTCTATTCTTCCCCTGATCAATTAGTAGTGTCCATCCTTGCTTCTATGTACTTTCTTGAGGCTCAATGCAGTTTCGTCTGATATAAGTATGGATATTCCAGCTTTTCCCTCTAGTAACTTGTATAATCGTTTTCAATCTTTTTACCCTGAATCTGTGTCTATCCTGAGATTTTAAGTGTTCCTTCAAGCAGCAAATGGTTGGGTGTTATTTCCTGATCTAAGCCGCTACTCTGTGCCTTTTGATGAGAGAGTTCATTTCATTCACACTTGAGGAAACTATTGATGGAAATGGGTCCTTATATTGAGTAGGGTTGTTGCTGTTCCAGTTGGGTACTTGGTTTATATAAGTGACCCTGAGAAGTTATTTAGAGCTACTTTGGTTAGCATGAGTGTTGCAAGACCTTTTGTGTCTGAGAATGTTTTTATCTTCCCTCCCATATAAATGAGAAGTTTGCTGGGTAGGTGGACTCTGAGCTAAAAATTTTTTCATTCGGTAATTTGAATATGTCATTTCGCTTTTTTCTTGCCTGGATCATTTCAAGTGGGTGATTTGGTTTGATTCTTCTGTTATTTCCTTTATATTATGGTTTTTTCTTCCTCTTATTGCTTTAAGGAATCCATCTCTCTCTTTTTTTTTGCCATTTGGATTAATTACTCTATGTTTTGGTATTGTTCTGTTAGGGTCTATTTTTTTGTGTGGCGCTTTTGGCCTCTTGGATTTGTACATCAGCCTATTTCCAGTGAAAGGGGAAGTTCTCTGCTGTTAAGTCTCTCACTACATCATTTTCCCCTTTTCCCCTTCCCTTCTTGTATTACTATAATTCGAAGATTATTTCCTTGGTTTTGTTCATTAAGTACCTTAATTTTTCTTCTATTGTTTTGTCTCTCCTTTCTTTGTAGACGTCTTTATAGATGGTGGCTTATAATCTGTCTGTCTTCAAGTTTGTCTATGCAGTCCTCTACCTATATGATTCTGCTACTGGCTGCTAATGTATTTTTTAGTTCCTTCAATTTCATTTGTATGAAATCTTCTGAAAGAGTTTTTTGAATTGGTTGAATTGTTTATCTATTGATTGCTTAATTTTGCTAGCCAGTTCATCTTTGATTTCTGTTGCTAAAGCATTAAGTGTTAACTTTATGTCCTCAACTATGAGGCTCAGATGTTTTTGATAGGCTAGGAGATTTGCAAAGGTTTCTCTCCATGTCCCCAACTGCAGTCGTCCTCCATAGTTTCCCCATTGTTCTTTGTATTTTGTGGGTTGGAATGATGGAGTTGGAAGGGCAAGATGTCAGCAGAGGTGCCAGGTTGATTGGCAGTGACCCTGAGAATCTGAGTGTCAAATCAGGGCCCAAAGAACCCTCCCTGAGATGAGGCACCTGGGTTGGGAATACAGACAAATCGGATGTCAGGATAGGTGCAGGGCTGAGCTAAGAGCTTGGAGGAGGGGATTGGCGGTGGTTTGGATGTCTGGAGAATCAGAACAGACACTTTTATTTCTAAGTGATGAGGAAGATATTAACTTGTTCAGTCCTTAGGTCACAAAGCATGATCATTACCACACAGGAAATGTTTCATAAGAGGCTCAGAGGAAGAGCCAGGCAGTTGCTAAATACATTAATCAGATCTTCAGAGCTCTAACAGGAGCTGAGAGCTGAGGGATGACTAGCCCATCTGGAATAGTACCAAGACTCATCCATCAAGGCTCTCTCTTTGTTGTGAAGTTAAAATTTGTCAGAGCATAGAATATTGAATACTATCAATTGTTATTTAAATATTTGTCATTTGCATAGACTCTACCTCAGTCCCCTAATTTACAAGAGGTTTTCAGGTTCAGAGAAAGGAAGTGGTTTGTCTGTAGTTGCTATGAACTTAAAGGCTCACTTAATGATAATTATGTTGATTTATTATGTTTGGATGATTAGGATTGGTATTCTTTCTACACTTTCATTTGTGCTTCTTATGTGCCTCCTATTAATTATTTCTGAGAAGCCCTTTTAGGACTTGAATTACACATGTTTCATTTGAGAACCTTTCTGCTTTCTCAGGAATGTTTAGAGAGACTTATTTTTCCTTACTTAGACCTTGTGAAAATGAACCTTCAGATAATCTTCAGTGGTCTTCATACCAATTTGTGTGCTCTATAACACTAAGATAGGTCTTTGTGGGGCTAAAATGATATAGTACAGTAGGTAGGGCACTTGCTTGGTTTGATTCCTGGCACTCCTTATGGCCCACTGAGCTTTACCAGTAATGATTCCTGAGCTCCAAACCAGAAATCAGCCCTCAGCACCTTTGTGTGTGCTCTTTCTTTCCATCAAAAAAAATGATTGGTCTTTGTGAGCAACTGCAAATGACCAATGTGGTGATACTATTATAGAGCAATCAGCTAACTTTGGAGTCCTTAGGATCAGTGTGTTAGAATAGCATATCAACCATCACTTGTCTTCATGTTACAACCCTTTTATCTAATAGATATTTAACAGCTCATATACATTTATTTCTTCAGGCAATATCATTTCCACATATAGCAATCTCAAGGAATATTCCAGGCTCAGGGGGTTCAAAGGACCATGTGGTACTGAGGATTAAAAAAGGCATCCAATCTGCTCACTCAGCTACCTCTCTTAATCCTTATTTAAAATGTTTTAAAATTTTCTTTATTTAAGCACCATGATTACAAACATGTTTGTGGTTGGGTTTTAGTAAAAAAAAAAAAAAAAAGAACACCCCCCCCCTTCACCGGGCACATCCTGTGATGCTCAGGGTTTACTCCTGGCTTGGGGACCATATGAGACGCTGGGGGATCGAATCACGGTTTGTCCTAGGTGTGCAAGGCCATGGAGTTCTAAACCACTATTTAAAAATTATATATTTATTTTTCTCTCCCCTGCTTTATAGTGATATACATAATGTTCTGATTGTGTTTGTGTGTGTGTGTGTTGTGTTTTTGCGTGCACGTGCGTGAGCATGCATGCGGTCTTCTTAGCTAAGGTAGGAATTACTCCTATTAAAATAGAAACAAAACAAAAGGCCACCGATGGTGTCTTTTATTGCTCTACTTGGAAACAATGCCTAATCTTTTTTTGTGTGTGTATAATGTCTTTTAGTTTAAATATTATAATACAAAAAAACTAAGTTTAAAGGTAAAAATATAAAATTGAGCATTTAGCAGGAAATTTTTCCTTTTATTTGCACAGATAGAAGTCATGTGCTGCAGTGATAGTTTAATATAGTAGAGAAAACAACACTGTGTCATATTTCTATTATTGTGAAAGTTAATTTCCAGGCTTTGCATCCAAAATACCACCACCACCACCAACAACAGTAATAACAACAATAACAACCATTTATAGCTTCTCCCCTGTGACATAAAATTTGAACTGGTTTCATATTTCCACATGCAAAATAACTAAAAGTACAGTTTTCCTTATTCAGGGGAGATGAGGATTCGTTTTCCAGTATTGCACAAACATTTTTGGATCACAGCAATACCACTCCTAGGATAGGAATATACCCTAGGAGCTGAGAAACATAGAGAAAAGCCCTCTATATTCCTATGTTCATTGCAGCACTATTTACAATAGCCAGAATCTGGAAACAACCCAAATGCCCAAGAACAAATGAGTGGATAAAGAAACAGTGGACCATCTACACAATGAAATACTGTTAAGAAAAATGAAGTAATAAAATTTGCTTGTACATGAATGGATATGGAGAGTATTATGCTGAATGAATCAGAGGGAGAAGGTTAGACATAAAATGAACAATGCCTAATCTTATTGCAGCTTTAATCTTTCTAGGAAATTGTAACCAATCTGAAACTTCCTGTTCAACCCAAAGAGTTAATCTGAACAATACATCTAAAAGGTTATCTATTTTATCAGGGGGTTCAGTAGGGTGAACACACCCTGCTCTGCTCAGTTTTCTCCTGAATTTGTGAAACCCTGAGAACCAATTCAGGTGGTGCTCAGGGGACTGTGATGCACAATAAGGACTGAAGTTGGGTCAGCCACATGCAAGGCAAATGCCACACCTGTTGTATTGTTTCTTTTTTTTTTTTTTTTTGGTGTTTGGGCCACACCCAGCGGTGCTCAGGGGTTACTCCTGGCTGTCTGCTCAGAAATAGCTCCTGGCAGGCACGGGAGACCATATGGGACACCGGGATTCGAACCAACCACCTTTGGTCCTGGATCGGCTGCTTGCAAGGCAAACGCCGCTGTGCTATCTCTCCGGGCCCTGTTGTATTGTTTCTTTAGCCCCACATCTTCTTTCTCTTGAAAGAAGATGGTTTTACATAAAAAAAAAAAACTCCCCAAAAAACAAATAAATAAAAAAACTCTCTTCTTTTTATTATTTATCACATCAGACTTTTAATTTTTTTTTTTTTTTTTACTATAAGACCTTCCATTCTGTGCAAGTCCTTGCAGGTCCTGTTAGATAGGATTATGAATCTTTTCATGAATGTTAATAAATTCATTTAGATTTCTAAATTAATGAATTTCCTCTTCTTTTGTGGCACTGTGTACTGAATGTCTCATACATGCAAGCATATGCTCAAGTGCCCTACAACCGAGTCACATCTCTGACCATAAAGTTTTGTCTTTTTTGGTGGTGGAGAAGTACACCTGATTTTGCTCAGGGTGTACTTCTGGCTCTTTGCTCAGAGATTGTTCTTGGTAATACTCAGAGCTGAGATTGGAATCTAACCCAGCTACATATAAGTCAGATGCCATACTTGCCATCCTAACTCTCCAGCATGGAATGTGTCATTTTAATCCTCCATTTTATAGGGAGGAAAACAGGTTCAAAGAGAACTCAATATAGGTAGTCAAACAAATGGACTTACTCCTTTTTTTTGTTTGTTTTTTGTTTTTTGTTTTTGTTTTTTTGGCCACCCCCGGCAGTGCTCAGGTATTATTCCTGGTTGTTTGCTCAGAAAAAGCTCCTGGCAGGCACAGGGGACCATATGGGACACCAGGATTCGAACCAACCACCTTTGGTTCTGGATTGGCTGCTTGCAAGGCAAATGCCGCTGTGCTATCTCTCCGGGCCCTCCTCTTTATTTTTATTACACCATAGCTTAAGAGGTATGATGCATGTAAGACCTGGGTTATGTGGGTTTACTAATTCAGTCTTCAGGTTGGGTGATGTGGCCGTATTAAGTGGTTTTCAAGAACTACCAGGGCTATCTACCCCTGGTGGTTATAGGGAAAAAAGTGTATTTTGAAGATGCTTTCTGCTGTAAAAGTGATGGTAATTTTTCTTTAGACACCTAACGCAACCATCCTTCATCTGAAGGGGGTAACAATAAAAGAGTTAGATGAGGAAGAGCTAGTTTCTAAGATGATTGGTTAAATAGTTCTTTGGAGTTCTTGAACTCTTGGGAGACAAAAAGGAGATGAAGAGGAGCTAATAAGAAATGTAGAACAGTGGAGGATGAATCTCCACAAAGAGGGAATATCTTATACATAAATATATGTAGATTGAAATCAGGCATGTATATAAGTACTGAGGACTTGGAAGATAAAATCACTGCTTATATATTTAACAGAAAGTTTTGAAGCAGTATGTTAGAACTTCAGTGGTTCATATCTTCCAGATGTTGGCATTGGTATTCTTTGTCCTTGTGATTAGTATTGCAGCCTGAGTTCTTGGTTTCTGTTGAGTTAGATTTTTCTGGCTTCTGGTGTAAAGGATCTATCCATATCTTCACCTTAGAATGCTAGATCCAGCTGAAGAGTTCAGTAATGTTATGGCTGTAAGAGTAAAGAAAAGGTCTGGAGAGAAGTCCTTTTAGAAGTTTATAAGTTTAGTGGAGGTTGCCCATTTTGAAAGTTCTTTACTAATACCAAAGTTTCTGGGGAGAATAAAGAGGTTTTATTTTAGTCAGGAAGACATTTGTGGTTCAGAAAGTACTTGATGATTCAGCTTCCCTAGATGCTATGTAAAAGTGCTGATGGAGGAAATATGCCTTTTTGTACTTTAGATTATCTTGGGAGAGTAACTTTCCTAATTGTCATGTGGTATGTCATGTGCCATGTCATTTCCAGTGACTCCATTAATGTGACAGGTATCAAAAGATAGGCATTCCAAATGTGAATTTAAAATTGAGCAGACTTTTCCATGTCTCAAAGGAAGTGAAAAGTCTTGCCTGTTGTTGGATCCCTCTGTGATGCTGTTCTTGAGTCATCTGACAGATAAAACTCCATAGAGTAACTCTTTTGGATTACCCTGTTGAGCTACTGCTCCAGGGTTTCTCTTTGAGGCAAAAGATTCAGAGATGGGAAAGGATGCATAAGGAGCCACACCATTTCCCCCATAATTTAGGGATGACCCTCTTTTCACAAAGAGCTATGATTGAGAGAGATAAAGATAACTTTATGATCCATTGTGTTACTCCTGAGGTGTTCCTAACCCTTAATGTTTATGTTAAACTTCTCCTGGGTGCCTATGTCTCTGACTGTCCATATCTGGTGTCTTGGTTGCTGTCACCCTGTACATATCCCAGGTTCTCTTACCTTATATAAACATTGTTAGAATGCAATAAAGTTTCTCTGGTCATCAGATTTGGGCCAGTTCTTTCCTGGACATCACCTGGGGAAAACATACCCACTCCCAAACACATAGGGAAGATGGAAGTTGACCCTTGCTGGCCAAAGGGTAGGAACACCTGTCACCTTCAATATTACCCCAGGCTCCTATTCATAATACTAATGTTTGTTTGAGAGTAACCCGAAGCCCAAGAAACCCAATACAAAGGCAAGATACAGAGTATATGGATGAACCCTTCTGAGTCAGAATTACAAGGACAATAGCATAAACCATAAGCCAATTTATACCAGCTGAAAAGAAAGGAATGAAATACCTAAAGATTCTTCTAAGTTCTAAACACCTTCCATTTAAGATTCCGCTTCTCTGGGTAAAACCTGAGCTGGTTTCACTCACTTCATAGTTAGTCAAGTTCTATCTCCTTGATAAGTAAAATTGGCCTTTCAGGTAGATTTTCCTGAGCACCAAGGAGAAGAGGTACACACACACACACACACACACACACACACAACACACACATTTATATATATATATATATATATATATATATATATATATATATATATATATATATATGAAGAAAGTGCCCTATTTTCCGGCATATAAGACGACCCCCTAATTTTGCAGTTAAAACATAGGTTTAGGCCTATATTTGCTGTATCTGACAGAACGTTCCTGTGCTGCAACTGTATGTACCACAGTGAGCCAAGCACAACAAGCAAAGGTTCAAAGGTTATACTCTAATAGACGTCCTCTCTGACTCTGCCAATCTGAGCAGGCTTTTTACAGTGTAGATTCGGGTCCAGAACATGGTCTAATTTGCATGCATCAAAAGCCTGCTTGGATTGGCTGATTTAGAGTGGCAGTCCAAGCAGCCTAGCAGTGATTGGTGCAGAATAAAGTTGGAAAATTCGTTTTGTGGCAATATTCAGACAATTTTCGTTTAGCGGCATACTGAAACATTTTTCGGGATATACTCGGCGTATAAGATGACCCCTGATTTTCGGTTGACTTTTTTTGTTTCAAAAGTTGTCTTATACCCCAGAAAATACGGTATGTCGACGAGGGAGTTTTCTCTCTCTCTTTTTTTTTTTTTTAAATATGGAACGCTTCACAAATTTGCGTGTCAAACTTGCGCAGGGGCCATGCTAATCTTCTCTGTATAGTTCCAATTTTAGTATATGTGCTGCCGAAGGGAGCACGATGAAGGAGTTTTCTATCACTGAGGTCTGGTATGATTGCATACTGAACATTAGGAGGAATTCTGTTAACCTTGTGCCCAGGTACTGCCATGACACTAGATACCAGAAATGTAACTGCTCCCATATAAAGCCAGATCCATACCATAGCCTGAATGACTTGTGATGGCATAAGAGCTGCTATATTATTATAACCCAGTAAATTCCTTAAAATCGAGAAATTAAAATCTGAGAAAAGAAGGGCCATAAACTACATTGTTTGGTTGTATCAAGATAAAGAAATATCATAGTTAACAAGGAGCCATAAACCAGGGGTATCATTCAGATAAGAACACATCACAGATGAAGAACTAGAATGCTTTTTAACCTCCCTTTAGTTTCTGTATCCAGAGTTCTGCAGCTGACTTTTGCTAATAATCACTTCTACAGCTTTATTGTTTGTTTGTTTGTTTTGGGGGGTCAACCTGGCAGTGCTCAGGGGTTACTCCTGGCTTTATGCTCAGAAATTGCTCCTGGCAGGCTCAGAGACCATATGGGATGCCGGGATTTGAACCACCGCCCTTCTGCATGCAAGGCAAACGCTTTACCTCTATGCTATCTCTCCGGCCCCAACTTCTACATTTTTGAAACAAATTATACAAAAACAGCACCTACCTCTACCCCCCCCCCCCATGCTACCTAGTGAGACAAAGAACTGGGACTGTTTGATTTGAATCTGGGATCCCGTGGACTCACCAACTAATTAAAACTCCTTAAAATTCTTTATATACATATTTAAACAGCTTGATTACAAATATGATTGTAGTTGGGTTTCAGTCATGCAAAGAACACCACCATTCACCATTACATTCCCATCACCAATGTTCCAAATCTCCTTCCTTCCCACCACACTCCCACCTGTACTCTAGACAGGCTTCTACTTCCCTCGTTCATTCACATTGTTATGATAGTTCTCAATGTAGTTATTTCTCTAACAACACACATCATCACTCTTTGTGGTGAGCTTCATGTAGTGACCTGGACCTTTCAGCCCCCCTCTCTTTTGTCTCTGAGAATTACTGCAAAAATGTCTTTTATTTTTCTTAAAACTTGATGAGTGAGATTATTCTGCGTTTTTCTCTCTCCCTCTGACTTATTTCACTCAACATAATAGATTCCATGTACATCCATGTATAGGAAAATTTTATGACTTTATCTCTTCTGATGGCTGCATACTATTCCATTGTGTATATGTACCACAGTTTCTTTAGCATTCATCTGTTGAAGGGCATCTTGGCTGTTTCCAGAGTCTGGCTATTGTAAATAGTGCTGCAATGAATATAGGTGTGAAGAAGGGATTTTTGTATTGTATTTTTGTGTTCCTAGGGAATATTCCTAAGAGTAGTATAGCTAGATCATATGGGAGCTCAATTTCCAGTTTTTTTGAGGAATCTCCATATCACTTTCCATATAGGTTGAATTAGATGGCATTCCCACCAGTAGTGAATAAGAGTTCCTTTCTCTCCAGATCCCTGCCAACACTGCTTATTGCCATTCTTTGTGATGTGCGCCAGTCTCTGTGGTACCATCTGTGAGATAGTACCTCATAGTTGTTTTGCTTTGCATCTCCCTTATTATTAATAATATAGAGCATTTTTTTTCATGTTCCTTTTTGCCATTTGTATTTCTTCTTTGACAAATTGTTTGTTCATCTCTTCTCCCCATTTTTTAATGAGGTTAGATGTTTTTTTCTTATAAAGTTCTGTCAGTGCCTTGTATGTCCATTTCTTCCCTATCATTATTGATATATAAAAAAGCCATTGATTTCTGTGTGTTAATTTTGTATTCTGCCACATTGATATATGCATTTATTGTTTCTAGAAGCTTTTTGGTAGAGTCTTTAGGGTTCATTGTCATAGTGATTTCTTAAACTAACTGCACTATTTGTGGCAAGCTTCCTACTATGGACTAGTCCTCTTATCTTTATTTTTTATTGTTTCTGGATATTATTACCAAACATTTTTTCTGATATCCCATAAATTAGTAATATTATTCCAAGTCTATATTTCTCACTCTGAATTATTCCATTCAGCATAATAATTTCTATATTTATCCACATGCAAGTAAATTTCATGACTTCATCTCTCCTAACAGCTGCATAGCATTCCACGTATAGATGTACCACTGTTTCTTTAGCCACTCATCTGTTGTCAGGCACCTAGCTTGTTTTCAGATTCTGGCTATTGTAAATAGTGCTGTGATGAACATAGGAGTGCAAAGAGCTATTCTGTAATGTGCTTTTGTGCTCCTAGTGTGGTATGAGTGGTATGGATGGATCATATAGAAGCTCAATTTCTAGTTTTTGAGGAATATCCAGATTGTTTACCAAAAAAGGCTGGATAAGTCTACATTCCCACCAGCAGTGAATGAGAGTCCCTTTCTCTTCACATATATGCCAGCATTGGTTGTTTTTGTTTGTTTGTTTGTTTTTCCCTATTTGGGCAGTGTTTGTGGTGTGAGATGACCTCTCTCTTTTAATTTTTATTTCCCTGATGATTAGTGATGTATAAAACTTTAGAACTCATGTGCTTTTGGCCATCTGTTTCCAGGAATGTTTTGATTTTCTCTTTGATTTCATCTTTGACCCACTGGTTGTTCAACAGTGTGCTGTTTAATTTTCAGGTGTTAAAGTTTTTCTTCTGTGTCCCTTTGTAGTTAATTTCTAATTTCAGTGCCTTGTGATCTGAGAAAGTAGTCTGTACAATTTCTATCCTCTTGACTTTATGGAGATATATACTCAAATAAATTGAATCAGAAATGAAAGGGGAGAGATTACAACAGAACCCCAAGAAATCCAATGTATTATGAGAGCTAATTATGATCAACTGTTCTCAGTTAAGGTAGAGAACCTAAAAGTAATGGACAGATTTCTGGAAAAATATCATCTCACGATACTTACTGAGGAGGAATTGGAAAGCCTTATTAGGCCAATCACAAACAAGGAAATTGAAACAGTAATTAAGAAACTCTCCATAAGTATAGGGCCAGATGGGTTGACAGGTATATTTTATCAAGCATTCAGGGAGGAGTTACCACCATTGATCCTTAGACTCTTCCAAAGCATCGAAAATACAGGAATCTTCCTTAATACCTTCTGTGAAGCATTTCCACTAAGGTCTGGCATGAGACAAGGATGTCCACGATCTCCACTTTTATTCAACATAGTATTAGAAGTTCTAGCCTATTGCAATCAGACAAGAAAAGGAAATCAAAGGAATCTAAACCTGCAAAGAGGAAGTAAAACTATCTCTATTTGGAGACAACATGATGATATACATTAACTAGCCTGAAGAGTCCACAGGAATGTTCTTAGAAACAAAAATACAGTACAGTAATGTGGCCAGCTATAAATTCAATACACAAAAGACAGTTGGATTCCTTCATACAAATAATGACTCAGAGGAGAAAGAGATCAAAGAGTGTATCCCATTTAAAATAGGATGTTAACTATCAAGTACCTAGGAATCAACTTAACAAGAGAGGTGAAAAATCTATATGAAGAAAACATCAAAACACTTCAGAAAAAAATTGAAGAAGACCTAAGGAAATGGAAGAACATTCCAGGTTCAAGGGTTAGAAGAATAAATATCATCAAAATGACCATTTATGCTTGGATGTTCAGAAAAGAAAAGAAGAGAGAGAGAGGATGGGGCCCAAGGGCTAAATGGTCTCAGGTGCATTGGTGGAGAGAAAAATAAGGACAGAACTAAATATCCAAATTAAAGACAATAATAGAATCAAGAGACCTAAACTTTAACAATCTAAACTTTAATGTCAGTATACTGGTATACTGACAGGTCTGAGGGCAAAGGGTATTGGTATAGCATGCACTCTGGGTTCATTGGTGGAGGGAGGTCAACACTGGTGGTGGAATTGCCCTGACTTAATGTATATCTGAAATTCATCTATGAAGGACTTTGTAGATCACAATGGTTTCAATAATAAAAAGAAAAAAAAAAGAATTCTTGTCCTGGAGACTGGAGTGATAGGTACAGCTTGGTAGGGCATTTGCCTTGCACACTGCTGACCCTGGTTCAATCGCTGCATCCCATGTGGTCCCCCTTTCCCATACCACTAGGTGTTCTTGAGTGCAGTGCCGATAGTAACCCCTGAGGTATATATAATTAATAATTATATAAGCAATTATAATTATTAATTATAAAATATATAATGCATATTATATATATCTCCCTTATGGCCCCCAAACAAAACAAAATAAACAACCAAACAAACAATAACTCTTGTGCTAGAGTGATAGTACAACAGGGTATGGGTCAAAAAGACAAAAAAAGCAAAAACAAAGAGTTCGTGCCTTTTTTTTCCCCCCTTGCAAAGCAGGAACTTTGAGAAACAGTTACTCCATTCAAATCCAGACTACATTCAAATCTGGACTACGGCTCAAAAAGAACGTGGAAGACTCATCTTCAAGTCAATTCCTGTGTTTGCAATAAGTATGTCTAGTGACCTCCATCATTTCCCACTGTTAGTCATGTCAGAACCACAGAAAGGAGGCCAAGGGGGCCTGAGGCTGAGTCCTTGCACAAACAGGCCCTGCTCCCCCCGCAGCTGGGGCGGAGCTGAGCTGGTTTCGGGGCGGGCGCTCTCTAGCGGCTCCCCACTTTGGAACCCTACTACTGGGTGCTGAGCCTTTGATCCCGGCAGCTTGTGGCCACTCGGTTCCAAACGGAGACTTCTGGGCTCGTGGCAGCACCCCCGATGCCGGACCCTGGAAGTCCTTTCCGAACTGAAGAGCCGAGAAGCAACTTCTCGGGGACCGGCCGGCGTCCGACGGAGGCTGGACTCGGGGGTTTGAAACCCTGCGGGCAGAAAATCGGGGTGAGTGGACTGTGCGGTGCGATGCGCTAGGCCCAGGGCCGCCCTCTGAGCTAGGACCCCCAACTCTTCCTTTGGATGCCCCACTTCTCCTTCCTTCCTCCCTTTCCAAACTTTTGCATTCCCGGGTCTTCTTTCAAGCCCAGAGTTCCAGCCCTTCAGGATCTCGGGCATCTGGGGAGACGTCTCCAGCGTTGCTCTAGCTTAACGGGATGTTTTCTCCCCTGTGTCCTGGCTCTTGCCATCTTGGGAAGCTGCCCCTCGTGGAATGCCCCCACGATTCTGCTCGTCCAAGCCCCCCGGTAGGCACTGATCAGGCGACTAGGCTCTTTGAGTAGCAGCCTTTTTTCTTCTCCAAAGCTGAGAGATGTAAAAATACACCATCAGTTTGGAGTCAGGGATGGTGGGAACCGGTAACTAGTTAACTAGTTAACTAGTTAACCGGTAACTAGTTAACTCTGTTAACTTGAATTTTCACTCTTCAATCTCTGAGCTTCTTTCCTCTGGTCGATAAAGAGAGAGATAGCGGTTGTGCACATACATCAAATGAGAAAAGAGAACTGCTTCAAACAGTTGCCTGCATCTACCTTCTCTCTTCAACCAAATGACCTCTTCCGCCACTTCACTTAGGACTTTGTTGTTTCCCTGTCCTTCCCCCTTCCCTTTATTGAGGGTTCAGACTCTCTACATCTGAGAAAACTACACTTGGCACAGGGCCTGGAAAATTGGAGTTCAATTCATGTTTACTGAGTTGAGAGATTAAGAAATGGAAGCCATAAAAACCCACCCAATAGTCAGAGGGCGTTCTTCTCATTCAGTTGCCAGGCAGGACTTCACTCCTGCAGTTGATTTCTTCCTATCTTGTCCTGTGGGCACTTGACTCTACATTTGTCTAAGACCCTTTTAATCTCCAGGGTGCAGTGTGAAAAGGTGATCAGCCAGACCGCTGGAGTCAGAGATTCCTGGGACTTGGCCTGTGAGTCACCTGTAAATGAACTGGGGTGGGGTAACAGTAGGAAGAACATTTCTCTGGATGTCTGGAGGCCGTTGGAGTTACCTTGACAAAGCACTTTGGTTTTGGACTGCTCCTCCCAATTTGTAAAATGAGGAAATGGGAGTGGGGCAGAAGGGGGCTGTGAGTAAACATGTTAAACTGTTGCACTCAGTCCTCTTCTGAGTTCACAGAGGCACTTCAGGTGACCTTTGGGATCTTTTAATCATCTGCAGTAACAATCCAAAAAAAGTCAAAGAGAGGCTGCTCTCCTTTCTAGCTGGGACTTCTTATTTCCAGTGCCCTGGGTTTAAATATCATGCTAGTAACATTATACATTTTATTCTAAATTTTACAAAAACTGTCAGAAGTGTGAATTCTAGTGAATCAATGACCTCGGGACTCCACCTGTCCTACACAACATGATAATTAAACAATGATAAGGTGTTTGGATAGAATAAATATTGGTACCTAACTTGGATACATACACTGGGTCACTAGACTCAGGTGACAGACAGTTCAAGGAGTCAAAAAGACATCACAGTCCCATGCTTTCTCAACCATGTTTTGAATCTTCTTGATATGCGTTTCTTTTTCATGAATTGAAGCATATGAAAAGGGAATAGAAGGAGAGTCTACATTTTCTTTTTATTTTATTTGGACCACACCTGATTCTCAGTGGTTATTCCTGGCTCTCCACTCAAAAATTACTCCTGGTGGTCTCAGGGGGCAGGGGAGGGACTATATGGAATTCTGTGTATTGAACCTGAGTTGACCACATGCTGTACTGTTGCTCTGGTCTATTTTAATTGCTGACATTGGTAGTAACATCAAAATGAAACCTGTGTATGTATTCACTCCGTATCCTAAAGCTTCCATCCTGCTGGACTGAAACAGCTGAACTCTATTAAAAATCATAATTGGCATTAATGAAGTACTAAAAAGTACTAAATGTACTAAAAGTACATTCTTTTAAAATGGTTGAAGTAATATTTGTATTATGTATACTACTAGTTTTTGTTGTGCATCATTATATACATTGATTTCTACTCAGAATTCACCACTAAAACAGTTCACACTAAAAACAATTCACCATGTTATTATTTTTATTTCAGTGTACCTATCCCTTTTCCTCAAGTTTGGTAACCATTAATTGACTATATAGTCTAAAATTTGTTTTTGTTTTATATGGTTCACTTGTTTTCTGGGTTACCACAAATGAGTGAAATTGTACAGTTTGTCTTTTCCTATTTGCCTTATTAAACTTAGTTTAATTTATCTTAATTTATCCATGGAATTAATCTGAGGTATTAATCTGAGAATTTTACATATATTAAAGTCATTTAGTATTTCCCACATTTCTATGAGGTAAAGGTCATTAATATATCAATTTTACAATAGAAAAACTGAGGTCTAGTTAGATGAGTAATTTACCTATGATCACACATAATATGTATGACAGAAAATCAGTTTGACCTCAGAAAGTCTGTCTTCAGGGCCTGTTTTCTGAACTTCACTGGGTTATAGGAGATCTGTGGTCAGATTTTGCTTTGAAATCTATTTTCAGAGTAACCCTGGGAAAATTGAGAATTTGATAGCCACTGCACCCTGTGAGATTATAGGGGAACTCTAACACCCTTCCGGCTTGTGAGGAATATGGGAGGTGAACCTTGAAAGAGAGGGGTATATCCAAAAGGAAAGACTAAAAGACAGGAAAGGTAACATCTGAATTTTATTTTGTCTGGCATATTAAGCAAGAGCAGACTACATGCATTGACTAAACTACATCCTGTCAGTTACTTAGTTGTATATAACTATAGTTTCCTTATTTTATTGATTTATTCTCTGATTTACCACGTGGACATGACCCCCCACATAGGATTAAGGACAATAGACTGGAAAAGGGAGAAAACAAATGAAAAATGCAACTGGATTCACCTAATGACACATCTAGCACATACTCTATTCCTTGCTTCAGCAGAAACGTACCTAACCTTTGCCATACCTTGTTCAAAATTCTTCTCTGAGGTCTTAAGGCTCCAAATTGTTATTCCCCCTCCAGGATCAGAAATAGAATTCAGAGTCTCATATAGGCCTATACCCCTGAGCATGTCTCCAACTCTTAGAATCTTTATTTACTTATTTTTAAAAATAATATCTTTATTTAAGCACCATGATTTTCTTGTTTTGGATAGAGTGCCGTTGATTATGAAGCTTTTATTATGCTCTCTCAGGTTTCCACTTCATTCTTCTGTGGTATGGTGAAGTAATGAGTAGTAGAGCAGAAGATTTCTCTCACTCTTTTCTGTTTCTTTAATGGCTTTCAAATTAGGACCTTCCTGAAACTGAGACAGGATGTCAGGAGGGCAGAGTCATTCTGTGTAAGAGATTACATTATTCATCCTTTCCAACTGAGTGATAGAATACAGAGGTCCAGTTTGAAAGAATCTTATTTAGTCATATTTAGAAACCATTTTTAACATTTTCTAATGTTATTATAAATTATTATGAAATTAGTGTCTTCAACCTCCTCCAACTACTGCATCATTTTCTGCAAGTAAGAAGTCCATTATGATCTTCCTAGAATAATCACGAGGCTATTAGAGTTTAAAAATTAATTTTGTTTTTGTTTTTGTGCCACACTCTGTGATGCTCAGAAATTACTCTTGGTGGGGCCAGAGCGATGGCACAGAGGGAGGACGTTTGCCTTGCACACGACTGATACTGGACGGATCATGGTTCAATCCCCCGGCGACCCATATAGTTCCCCAATCCAAGAGCGATTTCTGATTTCTGAACGAATAGTCAGGAGTAACCCCTGAGCATCACCGGGTGTGGCCCAAAAATAAAAAAGAAAATAAATAAATAAAAAGGAAATTATTCTTGGTGCACACCATGCCATGCCGTGGCTCTTCATGCTGTCAGACTCTGCTAAGTACTGAACCTCTGGTCTGCTTCTGCAGTTTGTAATGCCCTGACATGCTGCATTTCCTTCTCTGGATGAATAAAAATAAAGCTTCTGTCTTCAAAAAAAAAATTAATCTTGGTGGTGCTTGGAGGATCATATAGAATGCCAAGGATTGAACCCCGGTCAGCCTTATATAAGGCAAGTGCCCTACACACTGTACTATCACTCTGGTCTCTAGGCTATTAGAGTCTTTAAGACTGAAGTGGTTCCCTATTTATTTAAAATGTGGCTAATTTCAGTTCCCAGGGTTCAGTTTTCTTCAGCTGAAACTGAGGCAGCTCACAGGATCTCTACCTGCTATTCTCTGAACTCTTCCTTTTCTTTAGAGCCATCAAGAGTGAGAAAAGTATTAAGTCAGACTTTTTTAATTTATTTTTTAAATTAATTTATTTAAGCACTGTGGTTATAAAATTGTTCATGAGGGGCTGGAGAGCTAGCACCTTGGTAGGGCGTTTGCTTTGCATGTGGCTGGCCTGGGAGGGATCCAGTTTGATTCCCAGCATCCTATGTGGTCCCCCAGCCTGCCAGGGGCTGTTTCTGAGTGCAAAGCCAGGATTAACTTCTGAGCACCACTGGGTGTGGCCCCAAAACTAATCAATCAATCAACCAATAAATAAATAAAGTTTAAAAAAAGAAAAACAAAACAAAACAAAACTGTACATGATTGAGTTTTGGTCATACAATATACATCATTCTTTACCAGCATACTTTTCTTGCCACCAGTATCCCTAGTTTCCCTCCCACATCCATGTATTTTTGAGGAAGATATTTTATTTTTCTCTATCTTCCGTCCCACTTTTGACACTGTGGTTTACATTGTTATTAATGAAGGGTACCATGCATATCACTTTATCACCTTTCAGCACCCATTTCTTGTCCAGAATGATCAGTTCCAACTATCATTAACATAGTGGAAGTTTCTGTGTCCTAAAACACTCACTTCCTTTGTAGCAAACTTCCTATTATGGACTTGTCCTCCTGGCCCACATTTCTAATGTTTCTGTATATTATTACCATATGATCTTTTATATTTTTTAATTTTTTTATAAGTAAGTGAGATTATTCTGTCTGTTACTCTCCCTCTAACTCATTTCACTCAGCATAATACTCTCCACATCCATACATGTATAAGAAAATTTCAGGACTTGATTTTCCTAACAGCTGCATAGTATTCCATTCTGTAGATGTACCATAGTTTCTTTAGCCACTCATCTGTTCTTGGGCACTTGGGTTGTTTCCAGATTCTGGCTATTGTAAATAGTGTTATGACAAACAGGATGAAGAGGGCTTTTCTGCATGATGTTTTTGGGTTCCTAGAGTATATCCCTAACAGTGGTATTGTGGATCATATGGAAGCTTAATTTCTAGTTTTTCTTTCTTTCCTTTTTTTTTTTTTTAGGAATATCCATATTGTTGTCCAAAAAGGCTGAAGCATTTTACATACCCATCAGCAGTTAATGAAAGTCCCTTTCTCCCCACATCTTTGCCAGCACTAGTTGTTCTTGTTCTTTGTGATATGTGCCACACATCTGATAGTCTCTGTCGGTGTGATATCTTACTGTTATTTTGATTTATATCTCCCTGAGTATTAGTGATGTGGAGCATATTTTCATTTGTTTTTTGGCCACTTGTATTTCTTCTCTGAGGAAATGTCTGTTGATTTTATTCTCCCCATTTTTGGATTGGATTAGATGTTTTTTTTTTCCTTGCTAAATTCTATCAGTGCTTTGTATATCTTACTTAGATGATAACTCCTTATCTGATGGGCACTACCCTGTTCCCTGTTTCCCCCAAAATAAGACAGTGTCATATTAATTTTTGCTCCCAAAGATGTGCTAGGTTCTTATTTTCAGGGGATGTCCTATTGTTAAAGTAAAATAAAAGAAATTTATTACCTGTATACAGTATGGCGTCAGGACTCCACATATTGTCACTGATTTCTAAATGCTAGTCAGGGTGACTCTAACAACCAGTTTACAGTAAATTAATTTTCATTTCGATACAGAGACTAGGGAGACTTATTTTCAGGGGGGTGCCTTAGATCACGTAGAAGGAAACCTGTAAGTAGGTCTTATTTTCAGAGGATGTTTTATTTTTGGGGAAACACGATAGGTGAATAGTTTCTCCCATTCCATTAATAGTCTTTATATCCTGGTCACTGTTTCCTTTTAATTGCTGAAGTTTTTCTATTTAGTGTAGTCCCATTTGTTTATCTTTGTTTCCACTTGTCAAATCAGACTTCTCTTCTGCCTTCTTTTTTTTTTTTTTGTATGTTAAACTTGTGTGATTAGATTGAGCCCACCTGGCCAATCTAGAATACTCTACTTAGCTCAAAGTCCTTAACACATTGCATCTGCCAAGTGCTTTTCACATGTGTTCTTAAAGATTTTTCCGTCTGAATCATGCTTTTTTTATTTTTATTTTATTTTTTTTTTTTGGTTTTTGGGTCACACCCGGCAGCGCTCAGGGGTTACTCCCTGGCTCTATGCTCAGAAATCACTCCTGGCAGGCTCGGGGGACCATATGAGATGCCGAGATTTGAACCACCGACCTTCTGCATGAAAGGCAAACACCTTACCTTCATGCTATCTCTCCGGCCCCATGAATCATGCTTTCTTTTTCATCCCCAAATAGACATTTTTGAGAGGTCATTGTTCCACCTCCAATGCAGAATGACCTCCACTTGGGAGAATGAGTTGTTTTGCTCTCACATTGAGGCAGGAGCTTAGCATCTCTTTTAAACTTTTTGCAGCTTTTTCACCAAGTCCCCAAGTAACCCACACTATGGACATTCAGTCTCCTTTGTTGGGCCAGCTCACAGCAGGCATTTGTTATCACAAATCAGTGATTGGTAATAGAAACTTAAATAGGATGCTGTGAACTTGGCTTGGGTTTTTTCCTCTACAGCTCTTGGTTTCTGAGACGTTGTCATTGGATGGTTCATGCAGTTTTTAAAAATGTTGGCTGCTTTTTGATATCTTTGAACTATCCTGACATTTTTCCATTTTTCTAGTCACAGAGGAGCAGATAGAAACTTAGGCAGGGAACATGATTGTTTTTGAATTTTTGAGCCAACTGGGGTTAAATAAGAATAGAGCAGTCTACTCCTCAGGGACCTTGAATAACTGAAGAGAGGATTCCAGTTTGAATTGTATCACATTTTAAATGATTGTACATCCCTGCTATTCCTTCCTTTGATTTCTTATTTTGGGAAACAAAGATTCTTGGTAAAATGAACTTTTTACTAGATATTTTAGGCAAAAATTACATAATGGAAAATTGTTTTTAATAATAAATGTGAGACTGGAATAGTTTTCTCATATTGGAGTTGGCATTAGAAATCTCTTCGTTTTATCTGTCTACCTGTATTCTTTTTTTTTCACTTTTGAATTTATTTATTTATATTTTTTAATAAATTATCTTTATTTAAACACCATGATTACAAATATAATTGTAGTTGTATGATTACAGTCATGTAAAGAACACCCCCCCCTTCACCAGTGCAGGATTCCCACCACCAATTTCCCAGATCTATCTACTCCCCACCCCACCCACACCTGTACTCGAGACAGGCTTTTTTTTTTTTCCCTCATTCATTCACATTGTTAAGATAGATTTCAGTGTAGTTATTTCTCTAACTGCACTTATCACTCTATGTGGTGAGCTTCATGTCATGAGCTGCACCTATATTGGAAGATGGGGGAAAATAAGGATTGGGACTGAGGCAGTAAAATATTAGAAATGAGATTTGTAGGGCAGTATCAAGGTCACAATACAAGATGGATGTTATGGATATATAAAATATATGCTTACAATACTATCAATAGGAAAACAAGGAGAAAAAAATTCCAGTGACTGTCCCAACATAAACCAGTACTAAAACGGCCCATGCTCCTACCAAAGTGCATTTCCATCACTGTAGGGAGAGGTAGGGGGGAAGCCTGAGGACCACTAAGAGTCCACCTGAACCCACTTCTGGCCATCTGAGCTGGCACCAACGGAAGGCCTGGCGTCAGGGGAAAAGGACAAGGACGGCTGGGGGCCTACCAAGCCTCCCAGCACTCCCCAGGCTAGGGAGAAGGGTTCTGGTATGGGGCCTCCCCAAACCCCATACCTGGCAAGAGCTGGTCTCCAGAATCAAGGAGAAAACTGGAAGCCAGATGTCTGCCCGCCCTCCTCCCATGCACCTACCCCCTGGAGTACGGAGGGAGCGGGGAAGCCTGAGGACCACTAAGAGTCCACCTGAACCCACTTCTGGCCATCTGAGCTGGCACCCAGGGAAGGCCTGGAGTCAGGGGAAAAAGACAAGGATGTCTGTGTATCATTATAAATTAACATCTCTATATGCTACCTTAAGTTCATCTCTAAGTTTATACAATTGACCCTTTAATTTTGTTCTCCTTTCTTGTCAAGCAGGATGATGTTTTTATTTTGCTAATTAATCTATAAAGAAAACAAAACAAGGAATAAGATAAAGGATAACTAGTGGTGGATCAGAGTGATAATTTAACTGGGAGCTTGTAAAATGTTTTTCTTCATTCAAAATAGTGGACAATGAGACACTGGAAGATCTGGTAAGAAGAACATTCTAAGAGATAACAAAGGTTTTGAAATTGGACCATCATCTGGGACAAATGGTGGCTCATGGAGCCCCTTCTTGGTACTTGAGTTACCCTCTCTAACTCGTTTGTGCCATTCTCTTACTAGTTTCTTACTAGTTCCTTACTGTTTTTTTCTGAGGGTAGAGCCCTAAAAGCTCAAAATTTCTGGTAATATCTCCCCCCACATAGTTCAACCATCATCATGCTCACTATTCACATCCTGTAAGCTGCTTGAAGATATAGTTTCAGTCAGTATAAGTGACTCAGCTTGTTGTAGCTGCCTCTAGTTTGGTGGAAATGACAACACACTTTTTCTGTTTAGAGACCTGGCAATGCCAGGTAAGAACAGTCCTGCAGCAATAGGACTCCTCTCTCTATCTGCTTTTTTCACTACTTTGGAATAATAAAGCTAGTATGCCAGCAGGAAGTGATATTTTTTATTACCTTCCTTTCTCAGTCAACTCCTTGGTTGTAAAACCAGTTGAATGACCATTTGCAGTCTCTCAAAAGTTAACTTTTAGATGAAATTCAGACGGAAGGATGTGGGTTTCCGGTAAAAGGTCAGAGCTGGGACAGACTATCAAAAGGTTGTTAAAAAATTAGGAAAGAAGGGACCGGAGAGATAGCACAACGGTGTTTGCCTTGCAAGCAGCCGATCCAGGACCTAAGGAGGTTGGTTCAAATCCCGGCGTCTCATATGGTCCCCCCGTGCCTGCCAGGAGCTATTTCTGAGCAGATAGCCAGGAGTAACCCCTGAGCACCTCCAAGTGTGGCCCAAAAACAAAAAAACAAAAACAAAAAAAAATTAGGAAAAGAAACTGTCAGTACAGCTTCTTATGTCAGACCCAAAGCAGTCTAGGTGTTCTCTAAAATGGTGGTGGCCTTAAACTATTTGATTTTGGTGTCTGTGCTGTGTTCATTAGTTCATGTTATTTTTAAAATTGACTTTATTTAATTTATTTAAAATTTACATTTTATTTATAATATCTTTATTTAAGCACCATAGTTACAAACATGTTTGTAGTTGTGTTTTAGTCATTAAAAAGTACACTGCCCATCACCAGTGCAACTTTCCTCTTACCATTGCTCCCCATCGCCCTCCTCCCCCAACCCCGGCCTGTCTTTGAGAGAGGCATTCTATTTCTCTCATTCACTACCATTGTCAGGATAGTTGTTGGTGTAGTTATTTCTTTGACTGCACTCAACAATCTTTGTGGTAAGCTTCATATCATAGGCTGGTTCTTTCAAATCTCATCTCTATTGCCTCTGGGTATTATTACCACACTGTCTGTTATTTTTCTTAAATTTCTTAGATGAGTGAGAGTATTCTGTGTCTTTCTTTCTCCCCCTGACTCAATTTCACTCAACATAATAGTTTCCATGTCCACCTATGTATAGGTGACTTCATTTTTCCTGACAGCTGCATAGTATTCCATTGTGTATATGAAACACAGTTTCTTCAGCCACTCATATGTTTCAGGCATCTGGGTTGCCTCCAGATTCTGGCTATTGTAAATAGAGCTGCAATGAATATAGGCATGCAGAGGGCATTTTTGTATTGTGTTTTGTGTTCCTAGGAGTGGGATAGCTGGATCATATAAGAGCTCAATTTTCAATTTTTTGAGGAATACCCATATTGTTTTTTAGAAATGCTGGACTAGATGGCATTCCCACTCGCAGTGAATGATAGTTCCTTTAATCCACATATCCCTATCAGCAATGATTGCTCTGATTCTTTGTAATGTGTGCCATCTCTGTGGCATGATATGATACTTCAACATTGTTTTGATTTGCTCTCCCTGTGATTAGTGGTGTAAAGCATTTTTTCATGTGTCTTTTGGCCATCTGTATTTCTTCTTTGAGGAAATGTCTGTTCATTTCTTCTCCTCACTTATTGATGGGATTAGAAGGTCTTTTTTTTTTTTTCTTGTTAAGTTCTGTCAGTACCTTGTATATCTCAGTCTCTAATCTGCAGGGAATTGTTTGAATAATTTTTCCCATTCTGTCGGTGAGCTTGTTACCGTAGTCACTGTTTTCTTTGAAGTGCAGAAGCTTCTCAGTTTAATGTAGTCCCATTTGTTTATCTCTCATTCCAACTAGTTTGGACAATAGTGTTTCCTCTTTGAAGATGATTTTAGTCTTGATGTCCTGGAGTGTTTTTATCTACATTTTCTTCTATATACTGTATCATTCTCTGTATGATATCAAGGACTTTAATCTATTTAGATTTGACCTTTGTGCATGGTGTTAGATAAAGATCTGAGTTTGCTTTATTGCATGTAGCTGACCAGTTGTCCCAGCACCACTTGTTGAAGAGGCTTTCCTTGTTCTATTTTGTGTTTCTTGCCCCTTTATCAAAGATTAATTCATTGTATATCTGGGGAACATTCTCTGAATACTCAAGTCTATTCCATTGATATGAGGGTCTGTCTTTATTTTAGTACCATGCTGTTTTAATGACTATTGCTTTGTAATACAATTTAAAGTTAGGGAAAGTGATGTCTTCCTGATTCTTTTTCCTAAGCATTACTTTAGCTAATTATAGGCATTTATTGTTCCAAATGAATTTCAGGAATGTTTGTTCAACTTATTTGAACAATGTCATGGGTATTCTTAGAGGAATCATATTAAATCTGTACAATGCTTTGGGGAGTATTCTTATTTTAATGATTTTAATCCTCCCAATGCATGAATATGTGCCTCCATTTCCTTGTGTCTCTTTAATTTCTTGAAGTAGTGTTTCGTAGTTTTCTCTTTATAGGTCCTTCACCCCTTTAGCTAATTTGACTCCAAGTGTGGCACTAATGTGAATGGATTTTTTTAATGTCTATTTCTTCTCTATCATTATTTGTGTTTAAGAAGGCCATTGATTTTTGTGCATTAGTTTTATAGCCTGCCACATTGCTATTTGAATCTATTATTTCTAGAAGTGTTTTGTTAGAGTCTTTAGGGTTTTTCTAAATAAGTATTTAGTCTTGGGTTTTTTTCTTTAAAACTCTTTTAGCTGGTTCTCTCTCTCTCTCTCTCTCTCTCTCTCTCTCTCTCTCTCTCTCTCTCTCTCTCTCTCCCTCCCTCCCTCTTTTAATTTGCAGGCCACACCTGGCAGCACTCAGGGATTACACCTTACTCTGCACCCAGAATTTGCTTCTGTCAGGCTTGGGGGATCACATGGGATACTAGGGATTAAACCTGGATTGGCTACATGCAATGCAAACGCCCTGTCTGTTGTGTTGTCACTCTAGCCCTGAAGAGTTGATCTCTTGACAAAGCACAAGGACAAGATCTGCTCCCAACATACCATGTATCTAATCATCTTTGGGTCTTGATGATGATATTCATTACTTTTATTCCATTTTTTTTTATTTTGTTTGGGGAGTAGGGTGAGAACTCCCCTTGGGAAAAATTCTTTCTTTTGAAAGCTTCTTTGTCAAAGACCTATCAAAGTCTTCTATTAAATTAGACAGAAAGAAAATAAAGAGGATTAATATAAGTTATTATTGTGTACCTTAATACATTACATATTATCTCACTTTTTTATTTCTTTTTGTACCACACGCTGAGATGGTCAGGGTTTACTCCCACCTCTGAGCTCAGGAATCACTCTTGACCCACTTGGGGGAACCATTTGGGATGCTAAGGATTTAATCCAGGCCAGCTTTATGCAAGGTGAATGCCCTACTAACTGTATTATAACTCTGACCCTCATTTAAACTTTTTAAAAGTAAGGTAATTTAGAAATATTTTAATTTAGAAAATATGAGGAAAATCAAGAAAGAAGAGGGATACCTGTGGAGTAAATGACAGAATATAGGATATATCCCTGTTGTCTCACTTTGTCCTCATATTAGGATGTTGCAATGTGTTTTAGTATCCTTATTTTATTTTGGGGGGGGTCATACTCATGGTGCTCATGTGCTGTTCCCTGCTCCATGCTTGATGATCTTGTAGTATTGGAGATTAAATTCAGGCCTCGGTACGCAAAACATGTGCTCAGTCTTTTGAGGTATTTCACTGACATATTTCCTATTTTAAAGATGAGAAGATTGATGTTTAAAGATTTTGAATATGTTGTCCAAAGTCATACTTGTAATAAAAGTGAAAAGCAGGATTCAAATCAAGATCCTCTTTCACCTTTCCTGCTTTGTAGGGGCTGGGGAGGCAGCTCAGAACATTGGAATACTCCCATATGGGGCTTACCTCCTGGACTAGCACTGTTTGTGTAGCTATTAAGACTAATTGTTGTCAGATGGTCACCTTGTGTGAGCCTTGACATCCAAAGTGCTTCTGTAGAGATCCTTCCAGAATTGTTTATTCAGTACAATTCTTTGCCTTGTATTGGAACGAGAAGTGATAACTAAAGTATTTTTCCCTTAAGAAAGTATGTTCTTAAATTATACTCTCCTATTCATACTCCAGAATCCCAGTGTACAATGAATATTTATTTAATTAGATTCATTGTCATTTTACAAGTTTCACTTTTGGTACTTTGACTAGAGGAATATGTCAGGTTAATCATGAATGCTGTTAATTGAGTAAAGATTATTAATATGGATTAATCATTTATCACTTTTATTGACAAAGTGAAGGCACAGTCCAAGTTAGGGTATGAACATACTCTAGCTGGAGGAAGAAAGCTTATTTGCTGATATCAGTGAGTCCCTCCCCCTGGAATTATTAATCATGTGTAGGAATACTTGTAGAGAGTTTTCTGTGTGTCTGAATGCTGCTTTGTACTGTGTATGCTTATTTCATGGGTGTATCCTCATCCTTTGAGTCAGAGAATTATTTTCATTTGGACGAGCATTTAGGGGCTCAGAGAATACTCCTGGATAACCTGATTAGACTTACAGAAGTATGAAGGTATAATTTATTCTAAGGGAATATTGGCTCTATATTAGAAAATGTTATTGATACAGCTTACCTATCTGCATTATATGTAAAGTTTAAGCAAATAAAAATCTTTGTGGTTGTTAAAAAACTTCACTGATTTGTAACATCTCATGCAAATTAAATGTTAGTTTGTTCTTGTGAATATATAATATACTTTAGCAGGATTAAAAAAACTTCTATTTTGTTTTGGATCACACCTGGCAATTCTTAGGAAGGAACTTGCTGTCTAAGCATTCAGGGATCTTTCTTGGCAGTGTTGGAGGATCGTATGGCATGCTGTAGATCAACTGGGTTAACCACATGCATGGCGAGTACCCTAACCACTGTACTCTCTAGCCTCTAAACAAACTTTTCTTAATCTAGGATAGTGGAAACTTAAGTGTCATTACAGTGCCAAGTGCTACAAGGGAGTTTGTATTCCCTTTCAAAGAAGTTCCTTTATTGCTCAAAAGATTGGTTTTAAGGCTATAAATTACTTTTTATTTCCTTTTTATTTTTCTTTGGTGGTACCCTGCAGCACTTGGATTACTCTGAAGTGACTCCTGGCAAGCTCAGGAAACCATTTGGCATGCAAGGGATCAAACTCGAGTCACTTCATGCAAGGCAAATGCCCTACCCACTGTCCTGTCACTTTGGCCCCCTAGACTCTGAATTTCTTTCTTTCTTTTTTTTTTTTTTTTTTTTTGGTTTTTGGGCCACACCCGGTAATGCTCAGGGGTTACTCCTGGCTATGTGCTCAGAAGTTGCTCCTGGCTTGGGGGACCATATGGGATGCCGGGGGATCGAACCGCAGTCCGTCCAAGGCTAGTGCAGGCAAGGCAGGCATCTTACCTTTAGCGCCACCGCCCGGCCCTGACTCTGAATTTCTTAAGCTGCATTGTTTCTATAAATCTGAATGATAATTTGGCAGGATAAAGCATTCTTGTTGAGGTGAATTTTTGTACTAATTCCCTCCATTCTCTTCTGACTTAGAATCTCATATGATAGCTCTGTAGATATATCACAGTTTCCTGTTCTTAGGCATTTGGATTGTTTTTAGATTCTGATTATTTTGAATAGTGCTGTAAGTGAACATAAGAATGCAGAGGGCTTTTCTGAATTTTGTTTTGTCCCTCACTACAATCTCTGTATCAGTATTGTTGGTTTATATCAGGGGTCTTCAAAACTTTTTAAAGTGGGGGCCGGATTATGGTCCCTTAGAGAGCTGGAGGGCCGGACTATATGAGCTACTAATTCTTACTCACGCTGCACATATCTTATATAAATAAAATGAAAACCATTTATGAATAAACAGATCACGCACCAGTATTTCAATGGGAACTGTGGGCCTGCTTTTGGCTAATGAGATGGTCAATGTCCGGTTCCATATTTGTCACTGCCATCAGTAACAAGTGATGCAAGTGGGCATCAGTTAATCTTGATCTGGTTGGAGATTTCAGATGTTTCATTCTTGAAAAAGTCTGTTCACAGGCATAAGTGCTACCAAAGATGGTTACCATTTTGAGTGCATGGTTCCTGATATTTGGATATACATTGAGTGTATATGCTGGCAGTTATCTTGGCAACCAAACAGCGATCACTGCTGGCAGGCCGGATCAGACTCCTCTGCGGGCCGCATGTGGCCCGTGGGCCGTAGTTTGAAGACCCCTGGGTTATATAGAAGCTGAGTTTCTATTTTTTTTTTTTTTTTGGTTTTTGGGCCACACCCGGCGGTGCTCAGGGGTTACTCCTGGCTGTCTGCTCAGAAATAGCTCCTGGCAGGCATCGGGGGGACCATATAGGACACCGGGATTCGAACCAACCACCTTTGGTTCTGGATCGGCTGCTTGCAAGGCAAAACACCGCTGTGCTATCTCTCCGGGCTCCGAGTTTCTATTTTTTGAGGAATGTCTATATTGTGTTCCAAAAAAGGTGGACCGGTCTACATTCCCACCATCAGTGAATGAGAATCCCTTTTTCCCCACATCTGCACCAGTACTGGTTGGTTGTTCCTATTGATTTGTATTAATCTCTGTGGAGTGAGATAGCAACTTACTCGTTTTGATTTGTATCTGCTTAATGATTAAGGATGTGAAGAATTTTTTCATATGCCTTTTGATCATCTGTATTTCTTCTTTAAGGAAGTTTCTATTCATCTCTTCTCCCCATTTTTTAAAATGGGGTTAGGTGGTTTTTTTTTTCTTGTTAAACTCTGTATTTCTTAGTTATCAACACTTATCTTTTATTGTGTATTGGGTGAATAACCATCCCATTCCAGGGGTGGACTTTGTATCCTATTGTTTTCTTTGGGTGCAGAACCATCCTAATTTAATGTAGCCCTATTTGTTTATTTTTGCTTTCGCTTGCTTGATCAGTGGTGTTTCAGCTACTGATTGAAGGTGCCTTTAGCTTCCTTAATATAGTAAAAACTATTTACCACAAGCCCACAGTAAGCATCATAATCATTGGGGAAAACTAAAAGCTTGACCTCTAAGAACTGGCATAAAACAAGGTTGCCCGTATTAGGTACTTCTATTAATACAGTACTGGAAATACTTTCCATAGAAATTAGGCAAGAAAGAGATATCAAGGTCATCCAGATAGTAAAGGAACACCTTAAGATCTCATTATTTACAGATGACATAATACTGTATTTAAGAAATCTCAACACACTACAAAAAAGCTTCTAGAAATAGAATAGATAAAATTAGTACACAACATCCATTGCTTTCCTATATAAAAATAATGAAAGAAAAGAAAGAGGTAGTGAAAAACAAGCACATTCATAATTGTGCCTCAGAAAATTAAGTACCATGCATGGTAGGAAGCTTGATACAAAGAGTGTGAGAGTATAGTTAAAGTGGAGAAGAGACCATATGATAGTGGTATTTGGAAATGATCATTAGGGACAGGAACTGGATGCTGAAAGTAGTAAAGTGATATATATAGTAAAGTGTTATACACAATACTCCTTCAGTAACAATATTGAAACCACAGTGTCTCAAACAAAGAAAAAAGAAAGGCTGAGATAAAGAGCGAGAGAGAGAAAGAGATAGGTAAGGAAAGTGTCTGTCATAGAGGAAGGCAGAGGGGAGGGCAAGAAGAAACTAGGGACTTTAGTGGCATGTAATGTGTACTGATGTTGGTCATTGCATGGCTGAAACTCAATCATTAAAAACTTTATAACTATATACTATGGTTTTTAAATTAAACTTTTATTAAGAAAAAAATAAAAACAAGGCAACACATATACAAAAGAAAATCAAGTACCTCAGAATCAACTTAAGATGTAAAAGACTTAAATAAAGAAAGCTACCAAACTCTTCCTCAAGAAATAAAAAAATCATTAAGAACTAGAAACAAACCCTCTCTTCATGGACTGGGAAAGTATCATCATTGTACAGACTCAGTGCAGTTTCTATGATACCCATGATGTTTTTCAAAGAAATAGATCAAACATTTGAATGACAGACCCTCAGGTCAGTGGAATAGAATTGAACATCAGTTGAAGGTCTTTTTCTTCCCTTCTAGGATAAGCCCAGTGATGTCATCTGGAGGCAAATGTCATCTGGGATGATGGAACAACCATCAAAAGGTTCTGGGTTTATTTGGCACTTACACTTCTTGCATCATTGCACCTGACTCCCTCCTCACATGGGGAAAGGTTTCAGCTCTATTTTCTCTTATATCTGCTTTTTGGGATTCTTATGATTCAGAAGCTATTCCTGTTGCCATTGATCATTGAATATCTTACATACCCCCTTTTTGTTTGGGCCACATCTGGTTGTGCACAGTTCTTACTCCATATTCTGTGTTCAGGAGACCATATGGGGTTCTGATGATCAAGCAAACTCCTGGCAGTGGCATATAAGAGCACCCTATCCAGTAAAGTTCAAATTCTGAGATCCAAATGTTCTAAGCAGCTATTTAGTACTCCCACTAATATTTTCAGATTGAATTCCTATGACTTGGATGATTTTGGGCAGTCAATAATGCCTTTTGAGGTTTTTTTTTGGGGGGGGGGATTGATGGAGGACACACATGGTTATAGTCAGGGCTCACTCATTCATGAATCACTCCTAGTGGAACTCAGGTGACACATGGGGTACCAGGAATTGAACCAAGTAATTGAATCCAGTTGGCTAGATACAAGAAAAGTGCCTTATTCATTGTACTATCTCTTTGGCCCTGAAAGAAGTTATTAACCATTTATAAGAGTAATCTGGTGCTGCTAGCTCTGACTTATGTGCCCCTGCATGATAATACAGGATTTGTGGCATCCGTGTCTTGTACCTTTCTGGATCCTTTATTTTAGGTTTCTTCCAATTTTGGATGGAGATTAATTATGGTGCTTATACTTGGGGGAACTTCCTTTGGTTCTGAGTTGGCTGCTGGTTTTTTTTTTTTTTTTTTACAGCTGGAACCTTAAAAGTGGGCTCTATTTGGGAGAGATTGGAAGCTATTTTCTTGTAGGATGGGGAAGGGACAGTGTCTGTTGGAGCAGAGTGTTGAAATTAGCTAACTACCCACAACAGTTTACTTAAGATAAATTTTCATGGGGCTCTGTGTAAGTTAAAAAAAATTTATTTTTCTGAAAATGAGGTGGTAGGCCAAATAAGTTTGGGAACTTCTTATCTTGATCATAGGTTATAGGGAAACTTACATATATTAATCTACATTTTCTTTTCTGTTTTGTTTTAGTTAGAAAGAGTGACATGTTTGCCATATTTATGTCTTGTTAGAACTGAGGGGGGGCACCTCTGTGTTTCAATTCTGCCAAAAACAAAACAAAACAAAACCAAAAACAAACCAAAGTGGATCTGGTTTCAGGATTTGTGGTTGTAGATGAATCTTGAGCCCAAGTTTCTGTAAATGATAGATTTGTTTTATGAAATCAGCTAGGGAGATAATATATTCCTGGTATTTGGCGTCAGAGGTACTTTGATGTTAATGGGTTTACTGGAAAAGGCTTCTTGTGGGCTTTCTTTGTCCTGAACAAGTTAGTTGTTGATGTAATCAGGAGACCACAGAGCAGATTTCTCTACCCTTATTTCTAACTGTGACTCCTGTGAGTCAGACTTCTGTGCAATAGACCTTGTAGAAAGTTGTTGCATTTCCAAGGAAGGCCCAGCCTGATAATTCTGTATCCTTGGGGATCCTAGCCAGAATCTGCTTCTTCTTTATTTTGGAATTTTCCCATATTTGGCCAGGCTGGTTATAGACACTCTAGCTACCTGTTTCCCTTCAACTATTAAATATATTTTATTTGCAACAAAAATCAAACAGTACTTATGTAGCAAATGCTGTTTAATTTTAAAATGAATGAACAAAAATTTCTGCATGAAATTTTGTTATATGGATATAATATACTTATTTTTAATATTTATGGATGCTTAACCGCACCAAGCAATTGGTTGCTTAATGTTGGATGTGGTTGCTACAACAATAATTATAGAAACAAATGTCTATGTATATCTTGGGAATAGGTATTTAGTTATGGTAATCAATGCTACTTATAGTGACAATGGTGGGCATGGAAAAGAAAAATTTTACTGAAGAAATAGAACTGAAATTGGGAATTTGCCTGAGGCCTAGGCTAATGGAATTAAAGAATTATAAACAATTTTGCTTGTTGTTTTGGGGGGTGCCCACCCTATGCTACTCAGGGCTTACTCCTGGCTCTGCACTCCTGGAAGGCTGGGTAGAAAAGGGTATCAGAAATCTAACCTGTGTTGACTGCATCCCAGGCAGATGCTTTACCTGCTGTGCTATTGTTCCAGCTCCATAATTATGCTATATTTTTATCCTTTGGATAGGAATGTGTTGTATTTGTGGTTCCCAAGTTGTACTTTGAGAGGCACAGTTACTCTAGAAACATGTGTGTGTGTGTGTGTGTGTGTGTGTCTGCATGTGTGTTTGGGGCTGTGATGTTTTTAAGCTTTTTGACATGAATAATCATGTTTGACATTTCTCAGCATTGATCAAACTACCAGTTCAAGATAGTTTACCGTTATTGTTTTTTATAATTCTGGGAATCTAATCCAGGCTTCCTGTATGCAAGGCATTTGCTAATTTTATTAAATTAAATTAAATTATTGGTGATGCTAATTTTGTGTTGCTGAGTTTTGGATATTTGTTATGATACACTAAGCACTATGAAAATGAATATGAGACAGGAAGTGAGGATGACTTGTCCAACCTTATCCCAGAGTTTCAGAAATTATATCAATCCATTTCCCATTAGTAATTGAACAAAAATGTAATAAAATATTTTTCTTTCAACTTGTGCATATTATATTTTTCAATTATAGTTTATTAGGATGTAGTACTCATCAAGTTTTTTAATTTAACCACAAAATAATTGGAACTGCTGGTATTTATTTGGCCTAGAAAACTGTGAAAAATTATTAAGAAGTAGGGTGCTATGAATTAAAAAGTTTGGAAATAACTGTTTACATCATTACTCATTATATATAACACTGGCTAAAGTAAACACTAGACCTATTTGTTGAACTCGAACTCATGGCTTGTTGGTCCAGCACAGCAGGGTTCAGCAGGGCTCAGTTCTTTCCCTCCCTAGCCTCTTGGCCCTCAGTTGTCCTCAGAGCAAGTGCAGCGACTCACTAGACAAAATGTCTAGGTCCCATTCACCTGCATGGAGGTTGGAGGTGGCTCACAAAAGGCAGCAAAGGAGAGTTTTCCCTTAAGGGAAATGATGTTCCATCATCCCTCTCCAGAGTCAATGGCAAACTGGGGGAATAGAAGAGGCAACTGGCAAGAACACTCACTCACGCAGTTGGGGAAAATGCTGTCAGGCAGCAAAGTCTGTTTAATAGTGGTTTTACATGCCAGTATATAGGGTTCCAGCAGGAGGCAGTATGCAGTCATTTCTTTGAACACCAGATGTTTGTATTAGGCATAGGTTTGTCTTTATACTTGCATATGTGTGAAGGACATATGGAAGGGGAGACTGACCTTAAAGTAGCAAGCAGGTACCCTGCCGACTGCCACAGGACATGGCAGCAAGCAATAACAGGGAGCAGGGCAGGGTGAGCTTACTGGCAACCCATCTTTGGAAATGTCAGGCTGTTAGAGCCTTAAATACGGCTTTTAGTTTTAAAGGTTACCCCACACCTATTAATTTATATATCTGGGATTTCCAAAACTGTACATTAATCAGCCTTGACTTGTCATTAGATGTCACCAAGGCTCTGTTTCTCTTTATGTCTAGGACATAAAAATGTGAGATATACTTAAGTACTTTCTTTTCAGTTCCATATCCTTCTGATTTATCCACTCTAGCAGAGTGACTCACCCTTTCCTGTGATTTGTATAGAAATGCACTTTGATAGACTTAACTTGGGTCATTTGCCTATCTCTGCATAGCCACACCCAGGCCACTGTCTATCCCAGTGCTCAGGGGAGTGCAACTAGTTCTACAGAAGAAAGGAGAGTCTGTTATGAAGATAATGGAAGAAGGGATAAAGGACTAAATCCAGTGAACTTCCTATTTTATAGATGAAGAAACAAATGCTAATTAGGTATTTTAAAAGCTAAATATGGAACCATTGAGTCCTTTGCATCTGACTTCACATCCTTGGGTAAATTGGATACATCTGCATATTTTAATATTTGGAATTTTCATCAGTAATATGGGAATAATTGAATATAAAAGGCAGTAAATAGAAGAGGATGAAAATGTTTAAAATTTATAACCTCTATTTTATGGGCTTTGTGGTAGGAGTAATTCAATTTGTAGCATAAAGGAAACCTTAGTAAAGGAGGTTATTAATATTGCTGATTGAACAACATATATATTTATGTTCTGGCCAAACACAGTGGGGTCCAAAGGCTACATTGAGCTCTGTGCTTTTGAGGGTCATTTCAGGAAATGCATGGAGAGCATTTATGATGTTTGAAACCTGGGCCTACTGCATGCAAAGCATGTGCTTATCCTATTGAATTATCTCTTCAACCTTGGTTGAGTAATCTTAAAGATGACATGGCTGGTAAGTAGCCCAAACTTTGGATCCTGGACTATGTAGACAGGTTGATGATATAGAATAGTCATTTGTTTTTTCTCTGTTGCAGAGTGGAGAAAGATGGATACTGTCAGCGAGATTCCCATAGAAGCTATGCTCCCCAAGCACATCTTGGATATTTGGGTCATTCTCCTCATCATCTTGGCAACCATTGTCATTATGACATCCTTGCTGCTGTGCCCAGCAATGGTGGTCATCATTTACCGCATGAGAACTCATCCTATTCTCAATCGAGCTGTCTGAATACCCTTCAGGGAGGGGGCAGTTGGGGAATGAAGATGACATCCACTCCTATAGTCTCTTCTTCATCAAATATCAGCAGGAGAGTTTTGGGAGTGTGGACTCCAGAGAGTGATATTTAAGAAGAGACCCTTGTTCTGGTTTTGATTTTTCCCATTGTCAGTATGGCTTTGGTCAAGTGACCTGATTCTCTGAGTTCCAAGTTCTTTATCTTTTAGATAGAGATTATGATTCCTAAACTGCCTAGCTCATAGAATTTTGAGAACTAGTGACTAATAGAGTTAGAACTGTTTGTGGGCAGATAGGTCAGGTATTATGCTGAAATGCCAAAAAGCTTTATAAAACCAAGTATTGCTTATGATGCTCTTTAAGGTGGTAAAGGAGCTAGGGGAAGAGTGTTCACACCAGAACCTCCTTTGTTAAAATTAAGGGCACCTTATTCTCATTCCAAGGACCAAAAAAAATCCCACAATTACCAAGACTTTGTGGTTCTCAAGTTTTCTGAATTAGGAGGAAATTGAACTTGGTGTGGAGATGGGTCAGGGTATTGAGGAGATGAGATGAAAATTTCCAAGAAAAAAACAGTATAGGTTTTATAAGCTAATATAAACCTATATAGCTTTTATAAGCTAATAAAGGCTTTTTTTTCAGCATTGGACCACCACAGCAGATACTCATACATTCTTAGCAGTCACACGTTGATATTTAAGTATTGGAAAATACCAGGTGACTGAGTTCTATGACCTCTTTTCAAGACCTCTACCTCTATCCCTTGGCAAGCCATGCTCGAGTCTAGAGAGTTCTGTTCTTTGCCCGAATCCTGATTTAAGTACTCCATGTAGTCCTCCTTGCCTCCCTCCCATCAGTACTAGAATCACTCCAATGCACAGACATATTTTAGAATTGTTTTCAGGACTTTTGGAACTAACTCAAAAAAGTGATGATTATTTCAAAACATTTCTGGACCACTCAAGCTCTTTTATTCAATTTAATAGTTTTCTGGAATTTATTAAGTTATGTAAGAAGACAGTTCAAATACCATGATGATATTTTAAAGTGAGGTTTCTACTTTGATCTGATTGCATTGATGTACAAAACAAGTTTCTAATAAAGTGATATATATAAAAACATGACTGGGTTACTTCTTTAAAGAATATCTATTGGACTGGAGAAAGAGAGTTCAGGTTTGAGCATAATCTCTGCATATGGAAAGCCCAGGTTGGATCACTGGCATTAGTTTCACATCATTCTCAAGCATCAAGTATTGCTGATAGTGACAGAAAATACAAAGCCCAGAGTAATTGCAAACCACTGGCATATGTAGTCCCCAAACTTTAAGCAAGAAAACCAACCAACTAAACAAACCCCCAAATAATAGAGTTTGTTAGGGTCAGCAATGGCTCAGGTAGAATACTTCTTTTGTATTGGCTTTGTTTGTGATAGTAGCACCACAAAACAAAACAAAATACCAGAAAAATGTGAGCAAGGGAGAGAGACAGTATAGGGGTTAATGTGCTTTGATGCCTAGAACTGTGTATGATTCTCCTACTACTCTAGGATTGACTCTGAACATAGAGCCAGGAATAAGCTCTGAGCACTGTTGAGTGATTCATGTAAAAACACAAAAAGAACATCTATTAAACACAGTAACATAGGTCAAAGTTTTACATTCATGGACTTTGACAATTGAAATAGGAAAGGAAAGAGAAGAATCCACTTGACATGAGGGCTCTAACTTTACCAAGTGGTGTTTATACAGACTTAGTGGAGGGGAATAATTGGATTTGGATTAGTTTAGTAAGTCATACACAAGTTGGTGATGCTTTTGACATTCAGAATAGTTTCAGGATGCAGTTGAAAATGGTTTTTGTTTCTTGGAAAAGATTTCACAGCTGGAAGAATATGTAGTGGGGCTATCTCCACATGGTAGATCTACCACAGCATTTGATCACTGAGGCTGAGTTCACAGATAGGAGTAAGGTACTAAATGAAGCATGTGGAAGACTTTAGGAGTAGAAGAAAAGTTGGTGAAGGGTTCTGGGTGGGGTGGGGTGGAAGACTAAAGCAAAAAGACCAAACAGATCATGCATAAAGAGGTTGTATGAGAGTTTTACGATTATACTTTTTGAATAATAGAGTGAAGTTAGAGATTAGATTGAGGAAAACCCCAGAAGGTAAGATAGTTCTTTCTGGAAATAAGACTATATTATAGTATAAAAGTCTGAGGTATAGCCGAGGTTGGGAAAAATAGTCAAGAAATATATATGATAATTGTGATCAAATTCTGTTTTATTAAACATTTTATTTTAAACATTGAGATTTCAAATTTATTCTGGTTATGCTTTAGACTTACAGTGTTAAAACACAATCCCACCAACAGTGTCAACCTTCCCTCATCAATGTTTGCAAAGTCTATCTTCCTCCCAACCCAGCCTGCCATCATAACAGGCATCTTTTTAAGTTTGGTTGTTAAAAAGTTTGGCTCTCATGATTTCATTGTTGTAGACTCCATGGTCTGGGTATTTAGTTCTGTCCTTCCTTAACACCACCAATGCACCTAAGTCCCTTTTACCCAAGTCTCCCTTTATTTCATATTTGTCTTTCTCTTCCACTCAATATCTTTACTTCTTACTATACTCTAGAGACAAGTTTTTTTTTTGGGGGGGGTCACACCCGGCAGTGCTCAGGGGTTATTCCTGGCTCCAGGCTCAGAAATTGCTCCTGTCAGGCACGGGGGACCATATGGGACACTGGGATTCGAACCGATGACCTCCTGCATGAAAGGCAAACGCCTTACCTCCATGCTATCTCTCCGGGCCCGAGACAAGTGCTTTTAATAACCTCCATTTAAACCATTGCATTTATTCATGCAGTTATTCTAAACATAAAATATAAGTGTATTAAGTGTAATTAGTCATTACTGATATCATTTGCTAATTTACAGAAAGCTTTTATTTTTCAATAACAAATTAAATTTTTTCTTCCAATGCCTCTAAAACTTCAGTATCACCAGAATTACCTGAAGAACTTTCCAAATGCAAAATCTGGGTCTAATTCATAAAGATTATAATTTTGCTCAGACTATTATAACAAAATATTTCTTTGTTTAATATCTTTATTTAAACACCTTGATTACAAACAAGATTGTAGTTGGATTTCAACCATGTAAAGAACACCCCCCTTCACCAGTGCAACATTCCCATTACCAATGTCCCAAATCTCCCTCCTCCCCATGCCTCCCCCACCTATACTCTAGACAGGCTTTATACTCCTTCATTCATTCACATTGTTATGATAGTTATCAATGTAGTTATTTCTCTATCTGCACTCATCACTCTTTGTGGTGAGCTTCATGTATGATTCTGGTGTCTGCAAAATTCAAGATAAAGGTACTGCTAGATTTAGGGACTGCTAACAACTGCTAACCACTTTCTGGTTCATAGGCAGCTGTCTTTTTATTCTTATATATAAAACAAGAGAGTCGGGCCCGGAGAGATAGCACAGCGGCGTTTGCCTTGCAAGCAGCCGATCCAGGACCAAAGGTGGTTGGTTCGAATCCCAGTGTCCCATATGGTCCCCTGTGCCTGCCAGGAGCTATTTCTGAGCAGACAGCCAGAAGTCATCCCTGAGCACCGCCGGGTGTGGCCCAAAAACAAAACAAAACAAAAAAAGAGAGAGTTTTGAGGTCTTAATTTAAAAGATAACTACCATATATGCTAAACCATCAGTGGAACGAGAGTTCCCCTTTCACACCTCCAAAACACAGATTGTCCCCATATTTTAATATTCCATCTTCCTAGTATGCAATGATATATCATTATTGTCTTGATTTGGACTTCTCTGATAATAGAGGATGGAAAGCAATTTTTCATGCACTAATGGGCCACTCATCCAAAAACTCTGTTCACTTCCTCTCCCCATTAAAATCTTCTATTATAACCCATAACCCATAGTCTACTATATACTGGTTCCACTTCTCACTTCCCAATTTCTGATAGGATCTGTGTCTAGTTATTGTTGTTGATATTATTTACATATCTTATATATTAATTCTTTATCCGATGTGTTGAGTGTGACTATTTTCTCCCATTCAGTTAGAGGTCTATTGGTTTTAGCCTGTATTTCTTTAGTCATAGAGAAGCTTTAATTTGATAAAATTCCATTAAAATATTTTTGTTTCAGTTGCCTTTGCCAGTGGAACCATATAATTGAAAACACCTTTGATATTCAAATCTTCGAGTGTTCTGCTGTTTTTCTTGATGTATTTTTATGGGTTCTTGTCTGCTATCAAAGCTTTTGACCCTCTTTGAATTAACATATAAGGTGTGAGATTTGGATCCAGTTTCATATATTTATATCTGATCATCTAGTTTTCCAAATGCCATTTTTCTAGATCCAGAATGGAATTTTCTCTGAAAAGTAATAATGGAGCTTCCTATTGATACAGCAATTACACTTGATAATTGGTATCCCCAAAACATAGAAGCATGCATTCAAAAGGACATGTGCACACTGTTATTAATTACAACACTCTGTGCATTACTTAGGATATGGAATCAACCTAGGTTCCCAACATCATATGAGCGAATAATGGAAGTGTATTACATGGAATACTATATATAGACTTACAGAAAACATTAAAATAATAAATTTTTGACAACAGGGATGAAATGGGAGGATTATATGTTAAGTGAAATGAGTGAGAGGAGGACAAGTACTAGTTAAGTCTCACTTATCTGCAGTATACAGACTAGCAGGAGGAAGTAATGAGAAGTATGAAAGGGGAGATACCCAGCTTACCCTTGACACTAGCTTATAGAAATGAGAAAGACAGTGGAAGAAAAAGTTCAGGGTAGGGTAATAAGAGATAGATGGTAGGTAAAAGGTACAGGAGTCTTGGACACACTGGTGGTGTTAGAAGTGTGGTATATCTATATATCTATACTATATCGCAACAATATTGTATGATATTTATTCTACAACAATCAAAAATTAAATGATGACTTTCTAGCAGACAGGCAGGAGGGAAGAGGGAACTAGAGAACACTGATGAAGGGGAGTTAACGATTACTGTGGGATTGGCCTTGGAAAGTTATACATCTAAAACTCTACAAAATCTTATAAATCATGTGCATTAATATTTGGAAATTTTAATATAAAAGAGATCATTTAGAAAACATTACCCTTATGATTATGATATATTACAAATATATTTATATAGCTAAGACATGGGAATAAATAAGATGTGGAAATAAATAATACATGGAAATAAAACATTATAGCTAAGACATAGGAATAAATACTCATTGACTCATTCATGATTGGGAAAAAAGATGTGAGATAAATGTAGGGACTACTAGTGTTTTTATAAAAAGATTTATTAGTTTTAAAGAATATATATTTTGATTCCAGATGTAAGATGTATCACACAGAACTACATATACTTTGTGAAATGTCTGAAAGATAAGGATAAATATTGGATTATTTACTACTGTGTGAAACATCAAATTAGGTTGGAATATATCTCAAATGGCTGGAGCACATGCCTAACTTACAGAATTTTATCCCCAGTACTATTTAATCTTCTCATGGCCACTGGATATAGCTCTGGGTTTGAGTGGACCCTAGCACTGTTGGACACAATCAGCATTATATGACTGGGTACAAACACTGAATTATCTGGCCTGCATCACAGTGTCAAATATCACTAGAATGGGCTTCCAATGTCTCTGAGCACTTCCTGGAAAGCTACTTCTCAAAAAAAAAAAAAAAAAAAAAGAAAGACACAAAGAATTAAAAAAATAAAACCTAGACTAAGACAACATTAGAATGATTATTAGCAAAGTTTTTTAGTGGGAACAGTTAGATGGGATTGATTGTGATTGTGTGGTGGTGGAAACTTAGAACTTTTGTGGTTGGTGCAGGCCTTTTAAAAAGTTTAAAAAGTCCGAGTTAAAATTTATAAATTTGAAGAGGAACTCCTGAAACAGTGCACTAAATGAATGCTATCTCAAAAAGAAAGATTGAAAGAAAATGAAAACAAATAATAGAGAAAGAGAAATGAAAAGAGAGAAATAGAACAAAAGAGAGAACAAAAATGAAGAAAGAAAGAAAGAAAGAAAGAAGAAAGAAAGAAAGAAAGAAAGAAAGAAAGAAAGAAAGAAAGAAAGAAAGAAAGGAAAAAATAAGAAAATGAAAATTTCTATTTGTAATGAATGAGAAATTGTAGGATTTATTCTCTTGACTGCTTTTCATCATATGAAAGTGTTAGCTATAGTTACTATATTTTAAATTTATCTTACAAATGCAGTTTGTTTCTTTTGATTACTTTCTCCAATTTTTTTCTCCACCCCCCCCCAGCACACCCTGGTCACCACAAACTTGATCTATTTTTTGTGATAACTTTAATATAGCATCCTCATATTTCGTATCTTTACACTTAAGAACATACTTCCTCACTGGAAGAATAGTCAGAAAAATATGGTCTATAAACACAGCAGCAGTGTTTTGAACATGAATTGAACATACAACTTAAAGCCTTATGAAGCAGAAAATTAGGTGGAACTTGTTAGATGTTTCCTGGTCTATAAAGTAGATGGTATCAAAATTAAATGGGAAACCATGCCATGGTTTTACAGTGAGTGAATATAAAGAACTTGCAGGCAGTTCACCAGAGACAGCTCATATTTTTTATCCCCTCAAATGGAAATAATAATCTTCTGAAGAATGCCAGGTTCATTATAATTATCTTTGTGATTGTTGGTAAGTGACATAACTTTGAACATCAATTTACTTTTATGAGAAATTATGCTAATCTAACAGATTTATTTCTATATTCAATAAAGTCATAAAGGTGAAAATAAATTAATTAATTAAAGGTGAAAAATTAGGGGCGGAGTGATGGCACAGTGGAGCGTTTGCCCTGCATGTGGCTGACTCAGGATGGACTGAGCTTTGATTCCCCAGGTGTCCCATATGGTCCCCTAAGCCAGAAGCGATTTCTGAGAGCATAGCCAGGAGTAACCCCTGAGTGTCACTGGGTGTGGCCCAAAAATAAAATTAAAAAAGATAAAATACAAGGTATACATAATAATTGTGATATATTATTAAAACAACTAGTCTGTTTATCTGACATATATAAGTATGAAGACAAATGAGATAATAGAAGAAAAGAATTTTACTAGTATCTGGTTTATAGGAGTTTTTCAACAATAGTAACTCTAAGAAGGGCGGGATTTTCAAAAATTGCCAAAGCAGAATATTGAGTGCCATAATCAATTGTATTAAGAACAATTTGTAAATCATGGTGGTTAAATATAGTAATTAAAAAAATAAATATTAGCATTCTAAAAAAATAGCTTCCAAAGCATTGGGATTAGAAAAAAGCTGTCTTGTTGGCATCCCAGAGGACTCACACTAAGTCATAAAGTTTAGGAAAAATATAAACATTATGATTTTTATTTTTATTTTTTGCTACTTCTGTACATTAATATAAAATAATTTTGTAAAGTCTGTAATTTAATAAATCATGAGCTTCCCACTTTTAAGTTTTATTTACAAAAACTGCTTTTTGAATTTATTTTTAAATTTTATTTTATTGAACCCATTGTTAATTTCAAAGTCCTTCATCGTTGGTTTTTAGACATACAATGAATTAGGGCCAATTCCATCACAGTGTCCATCTTCCTCCACCAATGTTCCCTAAGTGCATCCCATCCCATGCTCCTGCCCCCCAGGCCGCCAATATAACAGGCCCATTTTAATTTTAGGTTGTTAAAGTTTGGGTCTCTTAATTCCATTGTTGTTGCCTTTGGCTTGGAAATTTAGTTCTCTTTTTTTTTTAACACTACCAGTGTACCTAAGACTACTTGGCCTTGGCTCCCATCCTCTCATATTTGTGTTTTTCCTTTTCCAATTACTTGCTTTTGTTCTTCTCATGACTATGATGTAATAGACCACCATTGTGATGTCACAATGCACGTTATAATGATTATAATATGATTATATTATATATAGTTATATTGTATATGATTATATTATATGATACAATATATGTCATAGTACACAATTGAGAAGTCACTGTGAACATTATGATGCACACCGCTATGAAGTCCTAATTTGACATTGTGAAGTCAAAATGCACATTGTGACATAAGTTATGACATAAGTCATAACTCATGGTCTTGACATCATAATGCACATTATGAAGCACAAAAATATGATGTCATAATGCACAGTTGTGATGCCAAATGAACATTACGATGCATCATGACTATATATAGGATATATATCATAATGCATACTTTGAGGTTGCCATGGACATTATGATAAACAGCACTGCGAGGTCAAAATTATAATTTTGACATCACAATGGACACATTGAGGCCAAAGTTATGACATCATTATTCACGGTTGTGATGCAACAATGAACAATAGGATTTGCCATGACTATGATATCATAGTTCACAATTATGAGGTCACTGTGCACATTATGATATACACTGCAATGTGTCCACAATACTTGATTGTGGTGTCACAATTGCCATTAAGATCCACAACATTGCTTTTCTCTGCTGAGCCTGCCTACATCCAAGGACTATAGCCTCTTCAGGACCCATCCCAGTAAGATGTCCCCACCCAACGCACGTGGGGCCAATTCCTGCCATGATTGGGTACCCAGAGACTTTTAAACCACAGCGGCCTTGCTCTCTGCTTTTTTTCTGCTGAGCCTGCCTACATCCAAGGACTATAGCCTCTTCAGGACCCACATCCGAAATGCGCCGCTCCGCTTCCCTTCGCAGCCGTGCTTATCTTGCAACCCCTGAATTCCATTTCTGTACATTTTAAGAAGCAATCTACAGCCTTGCCAATGGAGTAATTTTGCAGTACACCCCCATATTTACAGAAATCAAGATGGATCCTCTAATAATCTAAAAAAATAATAATACATATTTGTAGGAAACAAATATGTATCCTCTCAAGAAGTTTAAAGTAGAATTATGGAGAATATTCAGGGAGCTCAAAAAAAAAAAAAAAGCATCGATAAACTTGACTGGAGCAATTTAAGCATCAAGAAGTCAACTGAAATTAGAAATTTTCACACTGAACTAACAAATCAGAAAAACTGAGCTTACCCGGACCCTTATTCCTAGCCTGAGGAGTGCTCGGAGGCTTGACAGGCCCCCAGCTGTCCTTGTCTTTTCCCCCTGACTCCAGGACTTCCCGGGGTGCCAGCTCAGATGGCCACAAGTGGGTTCAGGTAGACTCTTAGTGGTCCTCAGGGTCCCCCCTCCCTCCATACTCCAGGGGGAAGGTGCATGGGGAGGAGGGCAGGCAGACATCTGGCTTCCGGTTTCCTCTTTGATTCTGGAGACCAGCTCTCACCAGGTATGGGGTTTGGGGAGGCCCCATACCAGAACCTTTCTCCCTAGCCTGGGGAGTGCTGGGAGGCTTGGCAGGCTCCCAGCCATCTTTGTCTTTTTCCCCTGACTCCAGGCCTTCCCTGGGTGCCAGCCCAGATGGCCAGAAGTGGGTTCAGGTGGACTCTTAGTGGTCCTCAGGTTCCCCCCTTCCTCCGTACTCCAGGGGGGAGGTACATGTGGAGGAGTGCTGGCAGACATCTGGCTTCCGATTTCATCCTTGATTCTGGAGACCAGCCCTTGCCAGGTATAGGGTTTTTCTCCCCTGGACTTCAGTCTTTCCCTGGACACCGGTTAGGTGGACTCTACAGGGGTCAACAGGCTTTCCCCCTATCTCTCCCTACACTAATGGGAATGCACTCTGGGAGGAGGGCAAGCTGTTCTAGCACTGGTTTATATTGGGACAGTCACTGGAATTTTTTTCTCTTTTTTTCCATATTGATATTATTGTGTGCATATATTCTATATATCCATAATATCCATCTTGTATTGGGACCTTGATACTGCCCTACAAAGTTCATTTCTAATATTTTACTGCCTCAGTCCCAACCCTTACTTCCCTCCATCCTCCCATGTAGGTGCAGCTAATGACATGAAGCTCACCACATAGAATGATAAGTGCAGTTAGAGAAATAACTACACTGAAAACTATCATAACAATGTGAATGAATGAGGGAAAAAGAAAGCCTGTCTCGAGTACAGGTGTGGGTGGGGTGGGGAGTAGGTAGATCTGGAAAATTGGTGGTGGGAATCCTGCACTGGTGAAGGGGGGTGTTCTTTACATGACTGTAATCATACAAGTACAATTATATTTGTAATCACGGTGTTAAATAAAGATAATTTAAAAAAAAGTCTTATACGCCAGAAAATATGGTAGTTGACCATTATTCCAATACCCCTTGTTGAAAAGGCTTTCCTTGTTCTACTTGGTATTTCTTGTCCCTTAATCAAATATTAATTGATTAAATACATGGAGGTCAATTTCAGAAAAAAAAGATCCACAACATTATAGTTTATAATTCATAGTTATGATGTCATAACATACATCATGATGCACATGTTATGATGTCATAACACCATGTGAAGTCATGGTAGACATTATGAAGCCCACCACTATGAGGTTCACAATGGACATTATGATGCACAACAGTATAGGTCCTAATTCATGGTTGTGACGTCAGAATGCACCTTATTTTGTGCCACAAAATGATGTCATAATTCAGAGTTGTGACATCAAATTGATATAAAGATGGGTCACTTCTATGACAATGTAGATCAGTTCGTGATGTCACCTTGGCTATTATTGTGCACACAGTTATGAGGTCACAATTCATAATTGTGTCATCACAATGGACTTCATGTTGAGCAACCCTATGATGTCATAATTTATGGTAGTGACTTCAAAATGACACTATGATGGGCCACGTCTATGACATCATAGAGTGTAATTGTGACATTACCATGGCCATTATTTTACACAAGGCTATTAGGTCACAATTCATGATTGTGGTTTCACTATGGATAGTATGATATCCACTGCTTTGAGGACACATTTCATAATTGTGGCATCACATTATATGTTACGATGCGCAACACTTAGTGTCATAATTCAGGGTTATGACACCACAATAGACATTATGATGCCCCATGACTATGACAGCATAGTTCACCATTTTGACTTACTTGTGGACAATATTACACACACCACTTTGCTTTCTTAATTTTCCACTGTAATGGCACCATAGATATTGTGATACTCAACACTATCGGTCATAATCCATGGTTGTGACATCAATACCAACATGATAATACACAAAATCATGATGTCTTAATTCATGGTTATGACGTCAAAACAGACATTGTGATTCTCACTACTATGAGGTCATAATTTTTGATTTTGGTGTCACAATGGACATTATGATGAGCCATGACTAAGAATCATAGATCACAGTTGTGATGTCACAATACACATTATTATGATTATAATATATTATGTTATAATCATATTATGTTAAAAATATATATGGGGCCGGAGACATAGCATGGAGGTAGGACCTTTGCCTTGCATGCAGAAGGATGGTGGTTTGAATCCCGGCATCCCATATATCCCCCAAGCCTGCTAGGAGTGATTTCTGAGCGTAGAGCCAGGAGTAACCCCTGAGCACTGCCGGGTGTGACCCCCCCATAAAAACTCCAAACAAAACTATATTATACATCATACTACACTATTGTGAATTCACTGTGGACATTATGATGCACACACTATGATGGTCTAATTTGCCATTGTGGCGTCAAAATACACGTGGAGTGCAAAACTATAGGTCATAACTCATGATTGTGACATCACAATGTTCATTATGATGCACAAAATATGATATCATAATGCAAGGTTGTGATGTCAAATGAACATTATGATGCATCACAACTATAAAATCATAGTGCACAATTTGATGTCGTCGCAGACATTATTATACACAACGCTATGAGGTCAAAATTTTAATTGTGATGTCACAATGGACATGATGAGGTGAAAAATATGATGTCCTTATTCGTGGTTGAGACATCACAATGGACAATATGATGCACCATGACTATGATGTCATAGTTCATAATTGTGAGGTCACTGTGTACATTGTGATACACACTGCAATGAGGCACAATTCTTGATTGTGGCATCTCAATGGACATTATTATCCACAGCATTATAGTTTATAATTCATGGTTGAATCACCATAACAGATATCATGATGCACATGTTATGATGTCATAATACAACATTGTGAAGTTAAGTAGACATTATGATGCCCACCACTATGAGGTAATTATTTGCGATTGTGGCTTCACAGTGGACATTATGATGCACAACAGCATAGGTCCTAATTGTTGTGATGTCAGAATGTACCTTATGTTGCACCACAATATGATGCCATAATTCAGTTGTGATGTCAAAACTGACATTAAGAAGAGCCACATCTATGACATCATATATCACAATTGTGATGTCACCATGGACATTATTGCACACAGCTATGAGGTCACAATTCGTTACTGTGTCATCACAATGGACATTATGTTGAGCAAAACTATAATGTCAATAAATAAATAAATAAATAAATAAATAAATAAATAAAAAAACAGGAAGAGGGAGTAGAAACATGAGTTGAAAAATGAATTTAAGCAAAACAAAGGTTTTCTTTTTTTCAGAAATTCTGAGAATTGAATAATGAAAAATAACTATGATGTCATAATTTAGGTTGTGACATCACAATGGACATTATGATGTGCCATGACTGACTTTATAGTTCACAATTATTACGTCACCATGAGGATTATGATAAACACTGTTATGAGGTCACAGTGAATAGTATGATATCTATTGCTAGGAGGAACAATACATAATTGTGTCATTAAAATGGATGTTATGATGAGCAACACTTAGATGTCATAATTCAGGATTCTGACATTACAAAGCACGTTATGATACCCCACGATTATATGGCATAGTTCACCATTGTGGTTTAATTGTGGGCAATATTACACATACCACTACGCTGTCTTAATTTTTCATTATAATGGCACCATAGACATTGTGATGCTCAGCAATATAGGTCATAATTCATGGTTGTGATGTCAAAACCAACATGATAGTAATAGACAAAATTATGATGTCTTAATTCGCAGTTGTGACATCAAAACGGATTTTATGATGCCCACCACTATGATGTCAGAATGTGCGATTTTGGTGTTATAATGGGCATTATGATGAGCCATGACTAATGTCAGAGATAATATTGTGATTCACAATGCACATTATTATAATAATATATTATGTATATCTATCTGAAACATAAGACCAGCATAATGGAAAGCATAATATTTAAGAAAAATAACAGATGGCCAAAAGTCATTTGAAAAAATGCTCCACATCACTAATTTTAAGGGAGATACAAATAAATACAACAATGAGGTATCATCTCACACCACAGAGATTTGCACATACCACAAAGAAAAGAACAAACAGTACTTTCATGAATGTAGGGAGACAGGGTTTCTCCTTAACTGCCAATGAGAATACCTTCCTGTCCAGCATTTTTGGAAAACAATATAGAGACTTGTAAAAAAAAAAAAAAACCTGGAAATTGAGCTCCCATATGATCAAGAAATACCACTTCTAGGGATATACCCTAGGAACACAAAAACATACAAAATGTTATCTGCATTCTTATGTTCATGCAGCACTATTTACAATAAGTAGAATCCAGAAACACCCCAAGTGCCTGAGAATAAATGAGTGGCTAAAAGAAACTTTAGATCATCTCTCCAATGGAATACTTCACAGTTGTCAGAAAAAATTAAGTCATGAAATTTGCTTATATATGGATGGATATGAAGAGTCTGATGCTGAACAAAATAGTCAGAGAAAGAGAGAGGAATAGACATAGAATGATAGCACTCATTTGTGAGATATAAAAATAGTATGGTAATAATATCCAGGGACAATAGAGACAAAGACCAGGAGAACCAGTTCCGTTCATGTTGCAGTGAATACCATGATGGTATCATTCCTTACAGCTATGCAGTATTCCATTGTATGTATGTACCACTTTATCATGATCTACTCATTTGTAGTTGGATATCATTGTATATTCCAACCCTCAGCTATAGTACTAATCATCCTTTTGAATGAAAGATTTTCTGTCCTGGGGATAGATATCTGATATTAGAATTGCTGGATCACATTGCAGCTCAATTACACTTCATACTGTTTTCTATAGGGTTGGACAAGACAGCATTCCCTCCAGAAGTGGATGAAATTTCCTTTTTTACCACATCCCTGCCAACGCAAATTGTATTGTTTTTATTATTTTTTTCTTGTCTGTAAAGAGGTATTTTGATAAGTATTATTCTGATTCTGTAGTTTAAGGGGAGGAAATTTTAACATATTTCCAATCCAGGAATAACAAGCTCTCTTTCCATTTATTCATGCCTTATTCAACTGGCTCCAGCAGTTATACTCTTCAAGATTGCAATCTTCCAACTCCATGATTAATTTTTTTCTAATACTTTATTCTATGATTAAATCTTAAAACTTAAACCTTGGAATTAAAGAACTAAAGTTTCCTCCAACTTATAATCCTCAAATTTCACTTTCTAATTTATACACATCTCATGCTGGGTGAGAAGAAAATTGACTACTTACATGAGTATCAGAGAAACATAATTCCAATAAAGAGCTCATATAATAATTCTGAAAGGCAGAGGAAGACACCAAGAGAATGTCCTAATAGTTGCAAGCTGAGTTTTCAGATAAGACAGTAAGGACTATGGGCTATATTATTTCAAACAAAAAATGGCATCTAACTTATTTATAGCACTAAATCATGCTTATACATATGAAGTTTATTATTCAAGATCAATTCTGTGGAAATGTAAAATAGCTAAGTGAATGACACTTAGATTACAATGGCAGAATAGTTAAGGTTCAGGCCCTAACTTCAGAAAAAGATAAAATTGAAGCTTGTATCTTGGCAAAAAGTAAAAATAGAATTAAATAAAATTAATTTAAATAATTATAAATTAAATAGAATTAAAAATAGAATGAATGAACACTACAAAAAACACTCTACTGAAAATAAGATGGGTACATAGAGGAATGCAAAATAAAATATTAATTTTGAGAGGAATTTCTGGGTGAAAATGTGTAAGAGAAGACACAGAAGCAAAAATATGCTTTTTTTAAATTCCCCAATAGTTTAGTGGCCCATGGAGAAAGTCTCACTGATTTTCTGGGCACTCTCCAGGTGGGTACTCAAGAAACTCTCAAGACCATGGTGTGGGATGAAAATACACCTAGGTGAGTCTCACATGTGATGGCGGTGGAGGCCTGCACTCACCCTGGTTTTGCGGGTTCATAACACCTCGGTCCTTGAGCTTCCCATGGGAGGCACTCTCCAGGTTGGCATGCCTAGGTGCCTCTCAGTGGTGACAGTGGTAGAAGCCTGCACTCACCCTGGTCGGGTGGGTCCAAGACACCTCAATCTTTGAGCTTCCCATTGGGGGTACTCTTCAGGAGAGGGCGCCTGGGTGGCCCTCAATGGCAATGGTGGTGGAGGTCACCCTGGTCAGGTAGGTCCAAGACACCTGTCTCTGAGTTTCCCTTGGGAGGCACTCTCCTAGGCTGGCGTGCCTAGGTGCCCCTCAATGGCGAAGGTGGTGGAGGTCTGCACTCACCCTGGTCGGGCCAGTCCAAGACACCTCAATCCCCTGGCATCCCATATGGTCCCCCACACCAGGAGCAATTTCTGAGCTCATAGTGAGGAGTAACCTCTGAATGTCACCAGGTGTGGCAAAAAAGAATAGACCTCTAATGTCTGTCTATATGTGGGCAGGAATTTGTGTACAATGAACTCCTGATTGCCAAACCTAAATTGTAAACAATCCAAGCCTATATTGTATATACATATACATAAGGATTCAGAAATCCTTCTATCTCCTAATCCCCCGATCCTGATCCATTATCACTTCTTATTTAACCCTCTTTACCCTCAGTTCTTTTTTTCTTCCTTTTTTATAATTTTTATTTTGACCATATTGACTTGCATATCTTTCACAGTAGTATTTTAAGTACAGTTCTTAACCCATTAAGTACTGAGCCCGAGCTTCTGCCCCAATAAACCACCACCCAGCTCCTAAAGTGAAAGGACACTCTCTCAGTCCCACATCTCATGCCCTGGCAAGAAACTTCAACTAACACTTCTGCTGATTCATACTATGTGGCCCTTCTTCTCACCCCCAAAAATGTGGACTGTTGCATACTACTGGACTTAGTCCCAGAGGACCCCCAGCTCAAGGACACTACTTGATCCCTTACTTCTGCAAATCATTTCTCATACTCAACAAGACCATGGTGTGGAATGAAAATATGCCCTGGATTTCACCACCACTCACAAAATTATCTCAAAAGAGTTAATGGGGATGCCTGTATTTCCTCTCTATGTTTAATACCTCTATAGTTATATCTCTTAGTCAGTTTATTCTCAAATGTAAAGGTAGTATCCTCCATCACTTATTTTAATTACTTTTTTCAAATTTATTTTTATTTAATTCATATATATTTATATTTTTTTCTTTAACTTTACCTGTTTTGGTTCTACTTGATACAGAAACTTAGAAGAAAAAATCTTACTTGGAATAAAAACTCAGGTCAAAACCAGGGCACAGAGATTGTGTAGTCTGTCATTCTTATCCCCAAATGCACCAGCAATGTAATATGGCACCAATCCCTTTTGCATAGGCACTCTAAAAAAGGGGAAATCTTATGAACAGAAACAAGCTCTCATCTACTAGGGATAAGAACCCATACATTTTATGATACCAAGGTGCCTCCCACCCTGAGCATGTGTCATGTGGACCCAACTTAGACTCCATGTGATTGGACAGTGACCATCCAACCAAGAACCCCAGATCCCAGATTAAGAACCTACACACCAGGAACCAAACTCCCCTGAGAAATTCCTAATAGTGCCCTGGCACTAACTTGAACCAGTTTTGATATGACATCCTGACAATAAGGAAATGGTAACAATTTGATCTAAGAGTGGGTTGCCCTATCTCATTACCTAATGGTAAGATAAAATCAGAAGACAGGTCGTTCTCTGCTCTGTGCAAAAATCAAGATTGCTAACTACAGATGACTGACTTTGACAACCATAACTGGGCAGAACTTAGTGTGGGACCAATAAAAAAGATCTTAACCTAGGCTTCAGCCTAGGATTTGTACAAAAACCAAGATCCTAATTCCAGAGGTCTGACTTTGACAACTGCAACTTCTGGAACCATAATGAAAGACTTCATCCTAGGCTTTGTCTTAGTATCTGAGCAAAAACCAAGATTACTAATTACAGAAGACTGATTACAAAAACAGTGATGGAACAGAACTTATAGAACCATAAAGAAAGACTCAATCCTAGCCTTCGTCCTATTACCTGTGCAAATACCAAGATCTCAAGCTACAGAGGCTTGATTTTGTCATCCACAACAGAGTGGAAAGTTTCCTAGCACCATAAAAAGACCTTGGGGTGTGAAATTGAGCATGTTCGGAGTCTGTAGTTGTTCCTATGGCAGTATGCTTCAGGGAAGAGAAACCCTGTATCTCTTAGGCCAAGAGAATTATCTTTCTAATTTCCCCAATACATACTTTGCCTATGCAATAAAATAAAAAAGAGCACAAAACTGTGTCACACCAGACTTCCTTACTTTTTTTGTTTTGTTTTCTTTTTCTTCTTTTTATTTATTTCCTTTTTCTTATATTTTCAATTTTTTTCTTTTTCTTTTCTTTCATTCTCATGGCTATTATATGATGGTGGTTGTTTTTAGTAACTGGGTGCTTTTTATTGTAGTTGCTGTTTTTTTTCTTCCTTTTTCTCTTTCTTCTTTTAAATTGATATTATAACTTTTAGAGGAATCCTCCCAGTTTCTTTCTTCTTTCTTTCTTTCTTTCTTTCTTTCTTTCTTTCTTTCTTTCTTTCTTTCTTTCTCTCTTTCTTTCTTTCTTTCTTTCTTTCTTTCTTTCTTTCTTTCTTTCTTTCTTTTTCTTTCTTTCTTTCTTTCTTTCTTTCTTTCTTTCTTTCTTTCTTTCTTTCTTTCTTTCTTTCTTTCTTTCTTTCTTTCTTTCTTTCTTTCTTTCTTTCTTTCTTTCTTTCTTTCTTTCTTTCTTTCTTTCTTTCTTCTTTTCTTTCTTTCTTTTCTTTCTTTCTTTCCTTTCCAACAGAACCACATAACTTGAATGATCTTGTTCTGCCTCAGGAATTGAGGGAGAAAAATGGAGGGTCAGGACCAAACAGTTGTATGAACATTGAGTGGAAATAAAAATTGATCAGACTCAAACACCAAACCCAAAGTCAATGACAACAGAATCAATACCCAAACTATAATAGGCTATACACTGAGGGGAGCAATTATATTAGCAGTACGGAGGGCAAATGAGGGAGATATGGCATGCATGCTGGGAACAGGGGTGGAAGGAGGACAGCACTGGTGTTGGGAATGACCCTCGTTCATTGTTACTATGTACCTTAAATATTACTGAGAAAGATTTGTTTTTCACTTTGGTCACAATAAAAATTATTAAAAAAAATAAAATCACTCCTTGAAGGCTTAGGGCTTATGGGATACCAGGGATCGAACACAGGTTGGCTTCATGAGCAAGGAAAACACTAACTGCTCTGCTATAGCTCTGGCCTTTTGGTGTTATTTTTGTCAGCTTTTGGGTTATTTACTTAATTTTAGCTTCATAGAAGTTGTTAGGAAGAGTTTCTGTTTGATATACTGGAAGAATTTAAAGATCAGAGGAAAAAATCATCTCTGAATGATTTAACTCGTAAATTCATTTGGGCCTGGACTTTTATTTTGGGAGAGATTGCTTTTTAATTATTGTTTCAATTTTCTTGCTTGTGATTGTCCTGTTTAGGTCTCTGCTTCATCTTCATTGAGTTTGGGAAATATCTGTTTCTAGAAATCTTCCGATTTTTCCCAAGTTCTCAAGTTTAACGGGATAATGTTGTTCATAGTAAGCTCTTATGATGCCTTGGATTTCTGTGGTTTTGTTGTAATTTCTCCACTTTCATTTCTGATCCAACTTATTTTAGCACTTTACATTTTTCCTTGTGAGTCTTGCCAATGGTTTTCTATCTTGTTTATTTTTTTTTTTTGACAAATCAGTGTTTCTCCCTTGAGAGATACTGCTTCTATATCTTGCTACTGTGTTCTTCAGCTCCTTCAACATATATGGATTTTCTTATCTTCTGAAAAAAGATCTCTGAGTTGGTTGAATTTCTTGTCTGTTTGCTTAATATTTTTGGCACATGCTGCCTTTTTGTTGCCAGAGCATTGAGTGTTTAATTTAGGTCCTCATTAACCAGGTTCAAGAGTTTTGATAGGCTTGTAGTTTTGCCCAGGTTTCTCTTCCTATCTGCAATTGCAGTAGGACTCCATAGTTTCCCCCATTGTTCTTTGCAGTTTGTGGTGATAATAATGATGTTTTAGATTCCCTATTAGTTAAAGAGTGATGCTCTGTTGAATTCTTTCTACCAAATAACAACTACTAATAAATCTACCTTTCAAGTTATTTTCCTTGCCATGCAGCTATGCTGTTTGAGTATGCTGAGAAAGTTTTCACTAGTATCTGCATTGGTTAACAGAGTTTTGAAGAAGTTTACTGTCTGAGTAATGAGTGCTATGTACAACTTTCTTGGAAATAGAAAATATAATTAGTGTATCTTCTCTGCATTGTTTTGCATTTAAAAATCGAATAGACATCAGATGTGGTGATTTTCTGGGCCATGGACTTGGGGGTGGGCAGCACAGTTAAAGAAACTGGTCCTGAATTGCTGAAGTGTAGAATTCCAGATTCAGAATTGCAACTCTGATCCACATTGTGACTCACACCTAGAGTCAAATGTTGGACGGATGTCAAATGCTTTGACTTTCTGTGCCAGACGGTATAGAAATATGGCACACTTAAAGAGGTTGGGGTCCTAAATTGGCTGAAGTGCAGTTTCAGCTCTAGAAGTACAAATCAAGATTTCTTATTTTATAATTTAAACTTTCTTTAGGTCTTTTATAGGAATTGCTATAGATCAAGATTACACCAACAAAAAATTTTCAATGTTTGTTATTGCTGATGCAATATAATAAGAAAAATTAACTTGTGTTTTCTATGTACATATATGTTCTATTTATTATTTAGTTCATGAATTTAGAAGCTTCACATGCCAGTGAAAATTTTCATTTATATAATTATTTTCTATTATTAATTAAAGAACATGTAACACACTATACACATGAATTCTCTTACAATTTTTCATCTACAAAGATGTCTTCTACAAGTTATCTGATTTATAGTATTTATTAGGCTTTGAATAATACAAACCTTTTCCACATTTATAAGATTTTTTTACCCAGTATTTATTTCCTTATGATTCACTATTATCATGAATCCTCTGGTGTACAGTGATTTGTGACTTCTTAATGGTTTTTCTACATACAATGCATTAATAGGTTCTTTTTCTTGTATGATTTCTCTGATTCCAGACTTCTTAAAAAATGTATACATTCTTAGAAAATGTACACATTCAGTGCATATGTAAAGTTTTTCTCCAGTATGAATGTTGATGTCTTGGGAAGTGAGATTTTTTGAGAGATGGCTTTCCCACATTTAGTGTGTATATAAGGTATTTCTCCTGTGTGAATTCTCTGAGGCCCAAATAAATTGTGATTTATGACAGAAGGTTTTTCTACATTTATTGCACTTACAGTGTTTTTCTCCAGTGTGTGTTTTCTGATGTATGAGCTGTGACTTCTAGAGATATTCCTACATTTAATACATTCATAAAGTTACCCCAGAATCAATTAAATGATGTGTAATGAGCCTGTTTTCCTGCTAAAGTCTTCATAACATTCAAAATGTGTGAAATTTTTATATATAATGAGGTGAGTCTTCTCACAAAATTATCTTTCACATTTCTATATATTGTTTCTCTCGAGTATAAGTTCTACAGTGTATGGTACTTCTATGGTGAATGGGACTTACCATATTCTCTACATTCATAAGATCTTTCCCTAGTGAGAATTCTCTGATTTTTAATCATGGGTGACTCCTGGGGATAAAGCTTTTACACAGTCAGTACATTTATATAGTTTTCCTCCAGTGTGAACTTTCTGATATCTAATGAGGGGTGATTTTTGAGAGAAATCTTGTCTGCACACAGGACATTTATACGATATTTTTTTCTTTTTTTCGGAGGGGGGGGTGGTCACACTTGGCAGCACTCAGAGTTTACTCCTGGTTCTATGCTCAGAAATCGCTCCTAGCAGGCTCGGGGGACCACATGGGATGCCGGGATTTGAACCACCATCCTTCTGCATGTAAGACAAATTCCCTACTTACATGCTATATCTCCGGTCCCTTGCTTATAATTTTTAAGTCCTGATGAAGACCCTCCATAAAGAATAGAAGTTCATGTGGAATCTGTTGATTGTCTCTTGTAAACTATTTTTCCAATGGTCTTCTTAATGTCTTTTGGGTTGACCTAATTGTGCTAGTTTGCCCACATAACTTTTATAATCTAATTGAACTTTTCTGCCGCTTTGACTTTATGTCCCAATGTATTTGACCTGTTGATATCCTCCTTATAATGGTTCTAGTAAAATTAATCAATCAAACTTGAAGTATTGTACAGTCATTGTAGAGTTCATGTAACAAATGTTTTCTAAATTATGAAGTCCAGTGATACAGAATCAAGTTCTGAAATTGGTCATTTCCATTCCCAATAGTCTCTGACTCATTATGTGGTGCCAACTAGTTGTCTCAGTTACCCATTGAGGTCACAGTTTGTTTCCTGCTCTCATAATTTTGAGTAATCAGTGTTGGTTCTGAGAGAGGAGATTTGCAGTCCTATCATACACTGGTGTCTGTGTTTTTTATTTGTGAGAATCCTGCTTATGACAAGGCATAATGGGACCCAGAGTTTTGAGGGTTCTGTGATCTCTTTCAACTATGGCTTGTCCTTGTGGATTATTGGAGATTCCAGTGATCTCTTTGATTTCCCATTCTTTGCAAAATAATTGAAAAGTTTTACTGGTGTAGACAGGGCCATTGTCCATCTTCATTGATTGGGGAATGCTTTATAAGCATTCATAACATAAGTATAACATAAAATCATTGCAGCATGAAGATGCAAACTGCTCTAGCTCATTTTGTAATCATTGGTGCTTCCCATGTAAAATGAGAATATGTATCCACCATCACACGGGGATATGGTTTTTTGGGAAATAAGTCAACATGTGTAATATACATTTGACATAATTCATTTGTTGGCCCCAGCATGTGTTCTTTTATTTAAGGGCATGCAAAATGATACATGTATTGACTATTTGGCTTGTCTCTATGAATATGATAGTTCATATGCAAATGGTGAGCATTTGTCTGTAGTACTGCATATTCTTCTTCAGGTGACTTAAATATTGGCATAGCCAGATAATCAACAGTTTTATTTCCTTGAGCGATCAGTCCTAGCAGGAAGAGTGGGCTCTTATGTGAGTGACAAAAATTTACTCAGAACACTTTTTTTGCAGAAACTCTTGTAATTGTTGCAGCAACTCTTGGGAAACCTGATTATGGCATTTAAAGAGGTGGTTACTATATCTGGAAACAATCCTACTATGTAATCTGAATTGTTTATTATGTTGCATGGCTTTTTTTTGAAATGGGATAAAAACAATCTCTTCAACAAATGGTGTTGGAATAATTCTCAAACTATGTGTAAGAAATTAAAGTTTGATCCGTATTTCACACTTTACAAAAAAAGCTAATTCAAAGTGGATTAAAGACCTTGAGATTAGACCCAAATCCATACAATCTCTTTTGCCTGGGATGTGGTAAGAAAGGAACTCATCAATTGCTGGTCATAATTCTGGTATTATTCCATAATGATAGAACTGGAAGATATTAAGTTAAATTAAGTAAGCCAGAAGAAGATGAATAAATACAGGATGACATCACTTACATGTGGTATTTAGAATAATTGCACAATGAAAGCAATGGTCTAAATGGCACTTGTCTTGAACAACCGTGGCCCAGTATATAGTAAGGAGAAGGCTAGGAACTGAGTGAGAAGGTAACAAAAAATAAAGGATGGGGACCAGGGGCCAAGTAGTCTTAGGTGCATTGATAGTGTTAAAAACAATGGAATCAAGAGACTCAAACTTTAATAATCTAAACTTAAAATGTGCTTGTTATACTGTCAAGATGAGGGACAAGAGGGGTAGTATAGTATCTACTTGGGGAACATTTGTGGAGGGAGGTGGACATAGTGCGATTGAACCAGATTCATTGTATGTCTGAAATTCAAATATGAAGGACTTTGTAAATCACAATGGTTTCAATAAAACAAAAATAAAAAAACAAAACTATGTGTTATTTATCAGAAACTTACATTATAATGATTGAATAAAATGTTTTTGGAAAAAACAAGTTTTCTTTTGGGCCATTCTAGTGGGCCCAAAGTGGCTTATTCCTTAGCTTTGTGCTCTGGGTTTACTCCTAGCAATGTTTGGAGGCTTTATGGGAATCTGAGGATTAATTCTGGATCAGCAATTTGCAAAGCAATTGCACTGTTCGCTATGCTATTTCTATGGTCTTGGAAATTTTTCTCTAAAGCTACCTACTATTGAGATAATATGTTATTAATTATTATTTAGGCTTTTCATCTTATCACAATCATCACAAAAGTGCCAATATCCTTCCACTAGTCTCCCTATGTTCTTTTTATGTTAGCTCTTTCCCTTTTCTGATTGGAAATTTACTCTGTTGCCAGAGTTTTAGGATTTGTTCTCATTGAATTAATCAATGCTGCAAATATAAAAGCTCTATTAAGAAACTCCATATTTTTCACCAAAGATTGAATAGAAACTAACTGACATTTTCTGATTATCTGTGTAGAAAGTTGTGGAAAAAAATTAGAAATACAAAAAAATCTATATTGTATATCTGTATTTTGAAATGTACTTAAATATAAATGTTGGGTTTAATCTATATGTTAGGAGACTAAGTGTGTTATTTTTAAAAAATAAACAAGATAGACAAACCACTGGCAAGACTCACCAAAAAAAAAAAAAGGAAAATCACCCAAATTAATAGGATCACAAATGAAAGGGGAGAGATTACAACAGAACCCCAAGAAATACAACATATCATGAGGTGATATTATGAACAACTATACTCAGCTAGGCTAGAGAACCCAGTAGAAATCGACAGATTCTTGGAAAAATACCAGCTACTGAGACTGGAAACTGAAGATCTAGAAAACCTAAACAGGGCAATCACTTCAGAGGAAATCGAAGATGTAATTAAGAAACTCCTTAAGAACAAAAGTCCAGGTCCAGATGGTTTTACAGGTGAATTCTATCAAACATTCCAAGAAGACTTACTACCATTGATCCACAGGCTCTTCCAAACCATAGATAAGACAGGAACCCTCCCCAACTTCTTTTATGAGGCTAATATCACACTCATCCCCAAAGACGGCAAAGACAGCACCAAGAAAGAAAACTCAAGACCAATCTCACTAATGAACATAGATGCAAAAATTCTCAACAAAATTTTAGCAAACCAAATCTAGCACTACATCAGAAAGATTATACACCATGACCAAGTGGGTTTCATCCCAGGGATGCAAGGTTGGTTTAACATATGTAAATCAGTCAACATCATACACCACATCAACAGAAAAAACAAAAACCACATGATCATATCAATCGATGCAGAGAAGGCATTTGACAAAATTCAACACCCATTCATATTGAAAACACTCAGCAAAATGGGGTTAGAGGGAACCTTTCTCAAGATAGTTACAGCTATCTATGAAAAACTGACAGCCAACATTATCCTCAAGGGCAAAAAATTGAAAGCATTTCCACTAAGGTCAGGAACTAGGCAAGGCTGTCCACTCTCTCCACTCTAATTCAATATAATCTTAGATGTCCTAGCATTAGCAATTCAATAAGAGAAGGGAATCAAAGGAATCCAAATTAGGAAAGAGGAACTCAAATTATCCCTCTTTGCAAATGATATGATGATATACATAGAAAACCCTAAAGAGTCCACAGTAAAACATCTAGAAATAACCAATACAGCAAAGTGGCTAGCTACAAAGTGAATACACAAAAGACAGTAGCATTTCTCTACACAAATAATGAAGTAGAGGAGAGAGAGATTAAGAATTCAATTCCATTTAAAATAGTAACAAAAAACATTAAGTACCTAGGAATCAATCTTACAAGGGAAGTGAAGGACTTACACCAGGAAAACTTCAAAACACTTCAGAAAGAAATTGAAGAGGATCTAAGGAAATGGAAGAACATCCAATGCTCATGGGTAGGTAGAATCAACATAGTCAAAATGACTAACCTACCCAAACTCCTATATAGATTTAATGCAATCCCCATCCAAATTCAGACATCATTCTTTAAAGACTTAGAACACTCAATCATAAAATTCATATGGAACCACAAAAGACCCAGGATAGCCAAACACATACTAAAAAACAAGAAGCTGGGTGGCATCTCGCTACCTAACCTGAAGCTATAGTATAAAGCCATAGTGATCAAAACAGCATGGTACTCATACAAAGACAGAGCCTCAGACCAGTGGGTTAGAACAGAATTTCCAGACATAATCCCCCAGATATATAGTCAACTAGTATTTGAGAAAAGAGCCAAGGACTTGAAATGGGACAAAGAAAGTCTTTTCAACAAATGGTGTTGCTACAATTGGAAAACCACCTGTAAGAAATTGAAAATTGATCCATACCTCACCCCATATACAAAAGTCAACTCAAAATGGATCAAAGACCTCAAAATAAGACTGGAAATTATAAAGTTTTTGAGAAAAAAAGAGGCAGAACACTTGAAGGCCTATATATCAAAAAAGTCTTTGATGATAGATTGCCAATGGCAAGAACTTTAGCATCAAACATAAACAAATGGGACTACACCAAACTAAAAAGCTTCTGCATGGCAAAAAAAAAAAAACAAAAAAAAAACAAAACAAAAAAAACAAACAAACATACTTAACACAAGAAGACAGTTAACTGAATGGGAAAAAATCTTTACACTCAACATGTCCGATAAAGGGCTGATATCCAGAATATACAAAGCACTCAGAAAAATGAGCTCCACAAAACCAAATAAAGCCATAAAAAATGGGGAGATGAAATGAAAAGACACTTCATGGAAGATCGAAAGATGGCCAATAAACACATGAAAACATGTTCACCTTCACTCGTCATTAGGGAAATCCAAATCAAGACAACAATGAGGTACCACCTTACACCAGTGAGGATGGCTCACATCAAAAATAATGGGAACAATCTTTGTTGGCGGGAATGCGGTATAAAAGGCACTCTCATCCACTGCTGGTGGGAATGCCCCCTAGTCCAACCCTTATGGAGAACAGTCTGGAGAGTGCTCAAGGTACTCAGAATCGAGCTGCCATTTGACCCAGCAATTGCTCTCCTGGCTATCTTCCCCAAGTCGGAAGGACATTCATCCCAAAATATGTGTGCACCCACTATTTATCGTAGCACTCAGTATAATAGCCAAGTCTTGGAACCAACCTTGAAGCCCAACAACAGATGAGTGGATCATTAAGATGTGGTATCTATACACAATGGAATACTACATGGCAGTAAAAAATGATTCAATCAGACTTTGCAGCAACATGGATGGACCTAGAACATTTTATGTGAAACGAAGTAAGTCAGAAGATGAAAGATAAACACAGGATGATAGTACTATTCTGAAGCACCTACAAACTATACCTTATATCCAACAGATATTCAAAGATCAAATAACAGGACTTAACAGGGTAGAAACTCTAAACACTGTAACATCACACATATTCTGGGCAGAAGTGCCCAAAACACATGAAAGAGGAACATCATAAACTCTCGACCACACATTAAACCATAAAGAAACCAGCAACTGCAGAAACAGCAGCGTAGATATAACAGGTATGTAATCAGCCTGTTACTACAAAGGCTCATAATAATCTCTTAGGTTTCTTATACAAGGTTACAGGTAAAGAATACTATGGGAAATCACTGACTCCAACGGAAGTATTTCAAAATAATAGGTTTTAAATGCCTTAAGCTTACTATATTTAAAGTAACCCCTCAGCTTTTCTGCTCACAGTTGTTCTTGGATACAAAGGATGGACAACTTAAGATGGCATCTCGTAGCTAAGCCACATGAGATACCATACCCAGGTTGTGGTACAAAGTTGTCTCGATAAAACTCTTACATATCTTTATCTCTAGGTTATACCTTCTTTTAGGACCTGTAGCATGGGACCAGCCAGACCACCGAAGCAGCTACTGTGACCTGCAGACGTATACTATGGGGCCTACTCATCAAACATATTCAAGCAAAATAACATGCCCCTGCTCTTCTCACCTCTCTTCTCACTACTTCTTCCTTTCTTTTTTCTATTTAATCTTATTTTCCCCTTTCTTCCTTTCTGCCCCTTCCAAATACTTTCCCCTATCCCCCTTCTAGGAATCCGACTACCCCTTTACCTCTCAATCCCATCCAGATTTTCCAACTTATTAAAACGCTTCACCCTCAGTTATTAATTTATTAGGCATCAAGACTGACCTACCCCAACGAACCAGTACCCAGCACCCAAGCGAAGGGACATTCACTCAAACCCACACCTCGTCCCCGACAGGAAAAGACAACCATCACCCCTGCTGACTCATGCTGTGTGGCCCTCCCTACCAACTATTCCTAATGTGGACTGTTGCTGGATACTGGACTTAGCCCTAAAAGGACTCCAATGCAAGAACTTTACACAAGCCCCCCCGCCTCAAATCTTTTACCAATCTCAAGAAGGGAAGGGTATGTGATGAAAAGGCGCCTGGGAACCCACACCCCACAAGAAAATCTCAAAAGGTAACAAGGAAACCTATACTTCCATCATAAGTATAAGACCTGTATAACACTACCTCTTTATTTTTTATTTCATTTTACTTAAAATCATTTTTCACTCTACATATGTGAGCAAGTATATATTTTTATTTCTGTTTTTATGTTTTTTGGGTGTGTGACTTGTTTCTCTGTTCTTCTCTTTTCACCCCCAAATGCACCGGCAATATAAAGAAGCACTATTTCTTCCTGCAAAGGCACACTAAAAAAGGGAAAATCTCACATATATAAACAAGCTCTTATCTACTAGGGATAAGAACTCATACTTATTTACACGGAGAGATAGCACAGCGGCGTTTGCCTTGCAAGCAGCTGATCTAGGACCAAAGGTGGTTGGTTCAAATCCTGGTGTCCCATATGGTCCCCTGTGCCTGCCAGGAGCTATTTCTGAGCAGACAGCCAGGAGTAACCACTGAGCAACACCGGATGTGGCCCCAAAACAAAACAAAACAAAAGAACTCATACTTATTTACAATACAGGGGAATCTCCCACCTTGAAAATATGTCATGTGGATCCATCTTAGACTCTAGAGATTAGACACCAATGGTCCAGTCTTGAACCCTGAACCCCAGACATAGAAACGACACAGTTCTTCACAACAGCTACAGGAACCAAAGCCCATCTGGGACATTCTGAATACTACTCGAACTCCAACATGTGCCAGTTCTAATATGGTATCCTGACAACGCGGAAATTGGAAACAAATGGACATAAGAACAGGTTATCCTACCTTACCAACTAATGATAAAACAAAATCAGAAGACTTATCACACTGTGGGCTGTGCAAAAGCCAAGAACGTGATCTACAGATGACTGGCTGATAGAACCATGACTGAGCAATATGTATTCTGGGACCAACAAGAAAGCCCTAGTCTAGGGTTTGTGCTACGTCCTGCACAACAATCATGACCTCTAATTCCAGAGACCTGACTGAGGCAATTGTAACTGAATGGGTCTTCTGGAACCATAACGAAAAACCATATCCCAGGCTCCATCTGAGGTTCAGCACAAGGACCAAGACCACCAACCACAGAAGACAGATTAAAATGAGAAAACAGAACTTCTAAAATCACAAAGAAAGTCTTCATCATAAGTTCCACTCCTTGACCTATGCACAGACTGAAACCTCTAGATTTAGAGGTCTGTTTTTATCATCCAGATCAGAGTAGAAGTCTTCCATATGCCACAAAAGCACCAAGGGGAGAGTAAATGAACTTGAAAGGAGTCTATAGATAATCCCATATATTCAAAGGATGGAGAAACCCTGTATCTCTTAGGCCAAGGGGATTCCCGTTTTAGATGACCCCAATATTTACTGTGCCTATGCAGGGGTGGGGAAGAGACAAAAACCACTAAATAATCCTTTTTTTAATCTAGTTTTTGTCGATTTCTTTGTTTTGGGGTGGATATTGTAGTAGTTGTCCATTTTTTAATTTATATATTTACTTTTTCTTTATTCTTTTCTCTTCCTCCTTTATGCGCCTTGTCATATTTTCTATTTCATGACCCTGACAATTATGTGGTGCATATTTTTATTGCTGCAGTGCTCACTGGATATCTTATTTGACTCCTGTTTTTGAACTGTTGTGGTGTGTCACCTTCTTTTTTTCCCCTTCGTCTCTCAAACCAAGGATGAGAGCCTCTAGAATGACTCTGCTCATAGTCGGCATAGTTGATTTTTACCCCATTATATTACTTTTCTCTTCCTCAAACAAAACCACATAACTTGAACTTTCTAGTTCCACCTCCCAACTAGAGTGGCCAGTAATGGAGGCACCAAGACAAAACAGTTATAAGACCACTAAGTAATAAACTAGACACAGAAGGGACCATGCATTTTAGCAGCCCCTGGGGGGAGAGTGGAGGAAATGGGAGGCAGGATGGGAGCGGATGTGGGAGGAGGACAATTCGGTGGTGGGAATTCCCCTGATTCAATGTTAATATGTACCTGGAATATTACTGTGAACTATATGTAAGACACTATAATTAAAATAAAATTATATTAAAAAAAAACAAAAAACTCTCATCAAGATAGGAATGGAAGAAACTTTTCTCAATATAGTCAAGGCCATCCACCACAAGCCAATGATAATTATTTTCAGTGGAGATACACTAAAATTCTTTCCTCTAAGATCTAGTACAAGATAAAGCTACCCTCTCACACCACTCCTTTTCAACATAGTTCTGGAAGTTCTTGCCATAGTGATTAGGCAAGAAAAAGAAATCAAGTGCATTCAAATAGGAAAGGAAGAAATCAACACTCTTTGTTTGCAGATAACATTATACTATATTTAGAAAACCCTAAAAACTCTACCAAAAAGCTTCTAGAAACAATAGATTTATATAGCAATGTGGGAGGCTACATGATTAATATGCAAAAATCAATGGTCTTCCTGTAATAATAATGATAGAGAAGAAATAATAATACTGATAGAGAAGAAATGGACATAAAAAAAAATCTTAGGGCCGGAGAGATAGCACAAAGGCGTTTGCCTTACAAGCAGCCGATCCAGGACCTAAGGTGGTTGATCCGAATCCCGGTGTCCCATATGGCCCCTGAGCCTGCCTGGAGCTATTTCTGAGCAGATAGCCAGGAGTAACCTTATGAGCACCGCCAGGTTTGCCCCCCCCAAAAAAAAATCTCATTCATATTAGTGTCACCACATAAATTCAAATATCTTGGAGTCAACTTAACTAAAGAGGTGAGGACCTATACAAAGAAAACTGCAAAACACTGCTTCATGAAATAAAGAGGTCACACAGAAAAGGAGACACATACCCTCTTCATGGACTGGTAGGATTAACATAATTAAAATGCTAATAATCCCCTAAGCATAGTACAGAGTTAATGCAATCCCTCTAAAGATATCTGACATTCTTAAAAAAGTGGATCAAACAACTCTTGAAATTCATTTGGAATAATAAACACGAGCGAATAGCTAGAGCAACCATTGGAAAAGGACTATGGAAGTCATCACTTCCCCCAACTTTAAATTGTATTACAAAGGTATAGTCATTATTAAAACAACACGGTATTAAAATAAAGACAGATGCTCAGAGCAGTGGAATAAACTAGAGTATTCAATGTACCCCAGATGTACAATCAATTAATTTTTGATAAAGAGGCAATAGAGATGCAAAATGGAGAAGAAAAGTCTCTTCAACAAGTGGTGTTGGCACAACTGGTCAGCCACTTGCAAATAGTGAACTCGGACCTCTAACACCATGCACAAAGATCAAATCTAGGTGTTTAAATAAATATAACAACAACAAAGAACAAAATGAAAAAAATATTTGTACCAGGAAGATATATATTTATATTTATATGTACACATTTTTATTATTGTGAATGGCATTGAGATAATCAATGATAATGAACATATTTTGATTTCATTCTATTATAGTCATTCAGTCAGAGACAATATTTTACTGTTAAAAACTTATCACAAATTAAGGTAACAAAACATAAACCTGATATGATTAACTGGCTTTGTGTAAAGTTTAAAGAGGGAGCACTTTAATGCTTTGAAACTAATTTCTTTGCCAGGTGTGACATAAAAACTTAATAGTTTGATTCTTAGAGTTTGCTAATAAAGGATCTTTAATGAAGGCTGAGTTATAGACTAAATACCCAATTAACCACATTATCCAAGAGGGAAAAATAAGTTTTAAGACTTGTTAATTGGGAAGCTACTTAACAGGGCTCTATGGGTGTTCAATATATTTAAACTCATTAAAAGTTTTTTGCCACAATCTCAGAACTCTGGTCTAATTAATCCCTGAGTAGTCTTCCAATTAAAGCACCTATGCTTGGAAATGCTTGATGTTTCTATTAATATTTCTTTTTCATATTGTAATGGAAAACAGTGAATTAAAAAGTAAAATATTGTTAGAAAATATTTTAAAATATTTTTTCAATTTCCAAATGACATTGTAAACAAATTTTATTTAATGAATGAATCAGTAGAAGACTACTCCACAACCTTCCTCAATATGTTTAGTATGTATGTCAGTAAAACAAATACTGTAGATTTAATAAATACAATAGTGATTGCAAGAAACTTTGTAGAAATCTACCAAATTTTGAAGGTTGAGAAAAATCTGTTTATAATTTCTCTATGCTTCTTAATAATGTAGAAAGTGATAACCTAAGTAAATTAAAAAAGAACCTCTTTGACCAGAATTCTTTAAACTTTTTATATCTGCATACAAGCACTTTATCTGCACACTGTTACATAGTCCGTTTGTTATAAACACTGCAGTAAAACATTTTTTTTACCCGATGTATTACACCAGCCAAATGGCAGTTGAATCCCATTGTCTTAGCCATTGTTCTAGTTACTTGTTTTGCAAGCTGTACTACAAAAAGTAGAATACTATTTTTCTAAAGTTGTTAGTGGCCATGGTACCCAAGTGGTTTGTTTTTTAACATAATGGCTATAGATACCTTACTGGTACTATACTTACGAATACTGAAAGGATATCAGAATGCTATGTATGGCATTGAATATTTGTTTAAAGGACAGAAAACCTCATATCTTTGATTATACAAAGTCACTCAGTTAACTTTTCATTCTTAGAGATATATGTTCAGGGATTAATATAAGCTAAAATTATATACTTAAATACCATACATTTTACAATCTCTAATTTAATTGTTACAGGGTTGAATTGGAGGACAGAATTGCTCCAATAACCTGTATTGACTCTTTGTATACTCTTCCTAAAATTGATAAGCAAGTTCAGCACGTTAGAGAGTCTTCTTCAAGAGTGATCAAATAGTCCTGAAAAGGCCCACATGCTGAAAGAAGGTAAAGAAATGTCTTTTTATAAAAAACAAAAGAACAAAAAATTTTTTTATTTTGTTCTGAAAATAAGAATTTAAGAATTGTCTTAAAATAAATTTCTCATGTATGCATTTTCTTCTTATACTATGCATTCATTGTTTTATGAATGAATGCACTGTATGAAGGAATAGTCTATACAATAAATGTTCATATTACTGTAGAAACATATGAGAGAAAAATGCACTTCCCTCTGTTGTCATACATTAGTCTCATAAATTACAAAATCATTAATTTTTTTTACAAAATGCCTTAAAGTATCCTCAGTAATAATTCTAATCATTTAGAAATAGTTAAGAAAAAGTACAGATACAATTGCAAGGATAAACTGATGCTCCTAATATTTAAAAATTTTATTTCCTGGATTTATGAATCAATTTATTTCTTTAAATTAGCCATTTTTCTATTCTTATCATTTCTTGAAATGTAAAACTCCAAGAAAAATGGTTTAATATTAGTTTTAGATCAATCAAATTATTTTTCTAAGTTTCATTTTATTTTTTCCCAGTAAAGCAAAATAATTTTGTTGAAGAAATTTACTTAGGAAAATGAGAGATTAGAAAAAGAGATAAACTAGCTTGAGAACATCAGCTTCTTCAGAGTGAAAAAATCAGTTTTATTATGTTTATTGTAAGTGTCCATTATACTATGTCATGTCATAAATAAATATTACTTAAGGGACTTTATAAGGGTATCAGAGAAGAAATGTCAAACTTTTGCCTACTTTTTTGTCTACATAAATCTTTCCTTCTGAGAAATTTTGTTATAATGAGCCAACATAATATAATATAATATATTGTTATATATATTGTTTTATATATATAATATATGTTATCACAAAATGCTTCAAAATATAATATTGATTATTTTAAATTAAAGAGGGGATAAATGAATGATAGATAAAGTCTGCCTTTATTATAAAACAATTTTATCTGCCTAGATTTTTTCTGTTATAATCCTCCACTGAGGTTATTCATAGCAAGAGAGGTCTACCTTGGGAAAAAAGAAAAAGCTCAAAGCAACATTCTAAAACACAAGATCTTATACAGCTGGATAAGAACAACAAATAAATTTCAAAGCTAGTATAAGAGAGGATAAAAACTAGAGCAGAAGTGAATGGTCTAGAAATCAAGAAGGAAAGACAAGAGTCAATGGAATAAGGAACGGTTATTTTTCTTCTTCAAGACTAAACAAGATATACAAACATTTGGAAGTCTCATGAGGTAAACAAAGAGAAAATGTCCAAATAAATGACATCAGAGATGAAGGGGAAAAATTGCAGAACCACCAGAATTTCAGAGATTACTGTGAGCATCTTCATGTAATCTGTAGAATCTGGAAGAAATGAACAGAATCTCAGAATCATGTGAGCTTTGAAAACTCATCAAGGAGATAGAAAACTGAATAAAATTTTTTTGAAGCCTCCCCTGGCTTGCTTCAGCCTGGGAACTTTGATCATCTCTGGCATTCACCCCTGAGGGCTTGCTTCAGCTGCGGTGAGTCTTTCCAGGCCAGAGACTGGATAAAGCTGACTCTGCTGGGCCCCTTAAGGATGGCAGACATTTGGAGGCTTCCCCCAACTTGCTTCACCTGGGAACTTTGATAGTCTCTGGCATTCATTCCCTGAGGGCTTGCTTTGGCTGAGATGAGTCTTCCTGGGTTAAGACTGTGGATAAATCTGACTCTGCTGGCCCCTTAAACATGGCAGACATTTTGAGGCTTCCCCTGGCTTGCTCCAGCCTGGGAACTTTGATTGTCTCTGGCATTCATCCCCTGAGGACTTGCTTTGGCTGAGGTGAGCCTTCCAGGGCCCAGACTGTGGCTAAATCTGACTCTGCTGGCCCCTTAAGCATGGCAGACATTTTGAGGCTTCCCCATGGCTTGCTCCAGCCTGGGAAGTTTGATTATCTCTGGCATTCATCTCCTGAGGGCTTGCTTCAGCAGAGGCAAGTCTTTCCGGGCCAGAGACTGGATAAAGCTGACTCTGCTGGGCCACTTAAACCCATCTATTAAGGGGTTGAAGCATAGGAATGCGGCCACTCTACTTTACTTTGCAGCTGTGCATTCCACCTAGCCAATGAATACCACCATAACACATAGAAAAACCCACATTACCAGCGTGACAATGGGGAACATATGCAGATCAACATTAGGCATAGAGAATGAAGATGACAACTTTGATAACTGAACAACGGCGAACCACCTAGTTAGTCTTTCAGATATGGAGTTTAGAGAAGAATATGGAGGATGTTTACAGAACTCAAAGAAAGTATAGAACAGAACACTAATAAGAATCAAGAGAATATGAAGATAGAAATCAAAAAACTCCAAACTGAAATATCAGGTCAAATAACAGGTCTGAAAAGCTCAGTAGACGAATTGAAGGACAAAATGGATAAGCTTTCCCAGAGGGTAACAGCAGCTGAGGATAGAATTAATGTGCTGGAAGATGAGATGCATAACAACAGTGGAATAGGCTTGAATACTCAGAAAATATTCCCCAGACATACAATCACCTAATGTTTGATACAGGAGCAAGAAATCCTAAATGGAGCAAAGAAAGCCTCTTCAACAAGTGGTGTTGGCACAACTGGCTAGCCACTTGCAAAAAACTGAACTTAGACCCCCAGCTAACATCATATACAAAGGTAAAATCCAAATGGATTAAAGACTTCAATATCAGACCCAAAACCATAAGATATATAGAACAACACATAGGCAAAACACTCCAGGACATTGAGACTACAGGCATCTTCAAGGAGGAAACTGCACTCTCTCCAAGCAAGTGAAAACAGATATTAACAGATGGGAATATATTAAGCTGAGAAGCTTCTGCACCTCAAAGGAAATAGAGCCCAGGATACAAGAGCCACCCACCGAGTGGGAGAAACTATTCACCCAATACCCATCAGATAAGTGGCTATTCTCCAAAATATACAAGGCACTGACAGAAATTTACAAGAAAAAACATCTAATCCCATCAAAAATGGGGTGAAGAAATAGACACTTTGACAAAGAAGAAATACAAATGGCCAAAAGACACATGAGAAAATGCTCCACATCACTAATCATCAGGGAGATGCAAATCAAAACAACTATGAGGTACCATCTCACACCACAGAGAATGGCATACATCACAAAGAATGAGAACAATCAGTGTTGGCGGGGATGTGGAGAGAAAGGAACTCTTATCCACTGCTGGTGGGAATGCTGTCTAGTTCAACCTTTATGGAAAGCAATATGGCGATTCCTCCAAAAACTAGAAATCGAGCTCCCATACCATCCAGCTATTCCACTCCTAGGAATATACCCTAGGAACACAAAAATACAATAAAAAAACCCTTCCTTACACCTATATTCATTGCAGCACTATTTACCATAGCAAGACTCTGGAAACAACCAAGATGCCCTTCAACAGATGAATGGCTAAAGAAACTGTGGTACATATACACAATAGAATATTATGCAGCTGTCAGGAGAGATGAAGTCATGAAATTTTCCTATACATGGATGTACACGGAATCTATTATGCTGAGTGAAATAAGTCAAAAAAAAAAAAAGAGAGAGAAACGCAGAATGGTCTCACTCATCTATGGGTTTTAAGAAAAATGAAAGACATTCTTGCAATAATAATTTTCAGACACAAAAGAGAAAAGAGCTGGAAGTTCCAGCTCACCACAGGAAGCTCACCACAAAGAGTGATGAGTTTAGTTAGAGAAATAACTACATTTTGAACTGTCCTAATAATGAGAATGTATGAGGGAAATGGAAAGCCTGTCTAGAGTACAGGCCGGGGTCGGGTGGGGAGGAGGGAGATTTGGGACATTGGTGATGGGAATGTTGCACTGGTGATGGGTGGTGTTCTTTACATGACTGAAACCCAAACACAATCATGTATGTAATCAAGGTGTTTAAATAAAGTATATTAAAAAAAAAGACTGGAAAAAAGCCTTAAAACAAATGATCAGACAATTGAAAAATTATTCAAAGAATATGAACAGATGAAAATAGGAGTCTTTGATAAGCTCAACCAAAACAACTTAAGAATTATTGGAGTCTCAGAGATCCAAGAAAAAAATTTCCAAGAAGAATCAAACATCAAGAACATCATCACAGAGAAACTACCAGAGCTAAAGAATACATGTGAACAAATCCTGCATGCCTAAAGAGTACCAACTAAAAGAGACACCAGGATAAACACCCCAAGATACATCCTAGTCACTATGATGAAACCCACAGATAGAGACAGAAAACTGAAAGCAGCAAGATCAAAAAAGGAAATTATATTCAAGGGAGCATCCTTGAAATTTACAGCAGACCTGTCACCAGAAACACTCAAGGCCAGAAGGCAGTGGAGGGACATAGTGACAAAACTCAATGTAATAAATGCTTCTTCTAGAGTACTGCACCCAGAAAAACTCACTTTCAGGTTTGAAGGAAGCATACATAGCTTCACAGATAAACAATAGCTCAGAAACTTTACAAACTCAAAACCAGCCTTAAAAGAAAAACTGAAAGCTCTACTTTAAGACAAGACAGACTAACAAACACACCAAACTTCTACTCAAAGATGGCACTATCCCATGAAAATGTCATGGAATAAATGTCAATGTCAATGGACTAAATGCATCTGTTAGAGACACAGAGTGGCAAAATGGATCAAAAAACTGAACCCAACCTTCTACTGCCTACAAAAAACACACCTGAATAGTCAGAACAAACATAGACTCAAAATCAAAGGCTGGAGGAAGATCATCCAAGCAAACATCACCTTTAAAAAAGCTGGAGTGGCCATACTAATATCAGATGACACAAACTTTATACTCAGAAAAGTTGTAAGGGACAAAGATGGATATTTTGTACTAATGAAGGGACATGTACAACAAAAAGAAATCACTCTCCTAAACACATATACACCCAATGAGGGACCAGCAACGTATTTAATACAATTGGTGACAAATCTGAAAAAGGTTATCAATAACAACACAATAATTGTAGGAGACCTCAATAGGGGTTCGTTAACACTTGATAGGTCAACCATATTGAAACCCAACAAAAAATACTAGACTGAAAAGAAAAATGAAAGAAAGAGGCCTATATATATATATGACACTCCATCCTCAGAAACCTAGATACACATTCTTTCCCAACGTACATGGGTCATTCTCCAGGATAGACCACATAATGGCACATAAAACACCTCCATAAAATCAAGAGGATAGAAATTTTACAGGCTACCTTTGCTGACCACAAGGCTCTGAAGTTAGATGTGAAATACAAAGGGACACACAAGAAAAACTTTAACAGCTGGAAATTAAACAGTCTACTAATTAACAGCCAGTGGATCCTAGATAAAATCAAAGAGAAATCAAAACTTTCTGGGAGACAAATGACAATGAAAACACAAACTATCAGAACCAATGGGACACAGCAAAAGTGGTACTGACGGGAAATTTTATAGCTTTGCAAGCAGGTATCAGGAAGGATGAAGAAGCATACATGAATAGCTTAATGACGCAGCTTATTGAATTAGATAATGATCAAAAAAAGGAACCAATAATAGGGAGAATGAAGGAAATAACAAAGCCGAGAGCAGAAATCAATGAAGTAGAAACCCAGAAAAAAGTCCAAAAGATCAATGAAAGCAGAAGTTGGTTCTTTTAAAAAATATACAAGATTGATAGACCATTGGCAAAACTCACAAAGAGAGGGAGAGAAACTTGATAAAGCATATTAGAAATGTAAAGGGGAGATCACTACAGATACTGCAGAAATTCAAAGGGTATTCAGAGACTACTTTGAGAAACTCTATGCCAGTAAATATGAGAACCTGGAAGAAATGGATAAATTTTTGAACTCATATATCCTTCCACGGTTGAATAAAGAAGATGTAGCATATCTAAACATCCCCATCACTATTGAGGAAATTAAAACCGTAATAAAAAATTTGTCCATAATTAAAAGTTTATGCCCTGATGGATTCACAAATGAATTCTTTTAAACCTTTTAAGAAGAACTACTACCAATCCTGACCAGGCTCTTTCATAAAATTGAAAAAAACAGGAACACTTCCAAATAGCTTTTATGAAGCCAACATCACCTTAATACCAAAACCGGTTAGAGATGCTGCCAAAAAATAAAATTACAGACCAATATCCCTGATGAACACAGATGCAAAGATCCTCAACATAATTCTGGCAAAGAGGATCCAAAGCCATCAAGAAGATTATTCACTATGATCAAGTAGGTTTCCTCCCAGGAATGCAAGGATGGTTTAAATATCCTTAAATCTATCAACATAATACACAATATTAACAACAAGAAAAATGAAAATCACATGATCATATCGATAAACACAGAGAAAGCATTTGATAAGGTCCAACACCCATTCTTGATCAAAACTCTCAGCAAGATGGAAATGGAAGGAACCTTTCTCAATATAGTTAAGGCCATCTACCACAAGCCAATGGCAAATATTATCCTAAATGGAGAAAAACTAAAAGCCTTTCCTCTAAACTCTGGTACAAGACAAGGCTGTTCTCTCTCACCACCCCTATTCAACATAGTACTGGAAGTACTATGCAATTAGGCAAGAAAAATATATCAAGGTAATCCAGATAGGAAAGGAAAGTTGAGCTCCCACTGTTTATAGATGACATGTTACTCTATTTAGAAAACTCTAAAGACTCTACCAAATAGCTTCTAGAAATAATAGATTCATATAGCAATATGTCAGGCAGGCTACAACATTAACACACAGAAATCAATGGACTTTTTATACACCAATAATGACAGGAAAGAAATGGACATTAAGAAAACAATCCCCTTCACATTAGTGCCACACAAACTCAAATATATTGGAGTCAACCTGACTAAAGACATGAAAGACTGATACAAAGAAAACTATAAAAAAATGCTCCAAGAAATAAAAGAGGACATGCAGAAATGGAAACACATACCCTGCTCATGGATTGGCAGGATCAATATCATTAAAATGGCAATACTTCCAAAAGCATTATACAGATTTAATGCGATTCCACTAAAAGATACCCATGACATTCTTCTAAGAAGTGGATCAAACACTTCTGAAATTCATTTGGAACACTAAACACCCTTGAATAGCTAAAGCACTCCTTGGGAAAAGGAATATGGGAGGCATTACTTTCCCCAATTTTAAGCTGTATTACAAGCAATAATTATCAAAACATCATGGTATTGGAATAAAGACAGACCCTCAGATCAGTGGAATAGGCTTGAGTACTCAGAGAATGCTCCCCAGACATACAACCACCTAGTTTTTGATAAAGGAGCAAGTATAATCCTAAATGGAGCAAGGAAAGCCTCTTCAAGAAGTGTTGTTGGCAAACTGGATAGCCACTTGCAAAAAAGCGAACTCAAACCTCTAGCTAACACCATGTATGAAGGTAAAATCCAAATGGATTAAAGACCTTGATATCAGATCTGAAACTATAAAGTATATAGAGCAACACGTAGGTAAAACACTCCATGACATTGAGACTAAAGGCATCTTTAAGGAATATGCCTCTAGCGAGGTGGCGCTAGAGGTAAGGTGTCTGCCTTGCAAGCACTAGCCAAGGAAGAACTGTGGTTCAATCCCCCGGCATCCCATATGGTCCCCCAAGCCAGGGCGATATCTGAGTGCTTAGCCAGGAGTAACCCTTGAGCATCAAATGGGTGTGGCCCGAAAAACCAAAAAAAAAAAAAAAATGAGGAAACAGCACTCTCCAAACAAGTGGAAGCAGAGATTAACAGATGGGACTATAATTAAGCTGAGAAGCTTCTGCACCTCAAAAGAGATAGTGCCCAGAATACAAAAGCCACCCACTGAGTGGGAGAAATTATTCACCCAGTACCCATTAGATAAAGGACTAATATCTAAAATATTCAAGGCACTGACAGAACTTTACAGGAAAAAATCTAACCCCATAAAAAATGGGGAGAAGAAATAAACAGACACTTTGTAAAAGAAGAAAAACAAATGGCCAAAAGACACATGAAAAGATATTCCACATCACTAATCGTCAGAGAGAAGCAAATCAAAACAACTATGAGGTACCACTTCACGCCCCAGAGATTGGCATACATCACAAAGTATGAGAACAAGCAGTGCTGGATGTGGAGAGAAAGGAACTCTTTTTTTTGTTTGTTTTTGGGCCACACCCTGCGGTGCTCAGGGGTTACTCCTGGCTATCTGCTCAGAAATAGCTCCTGGCAGGCACGGGGGACCATATGGGACACTGGGATTCGAACCAACCACCTTAGGTCCTGGATCGGCTGCTTGCAAGGCAAACGCTGCTGTGCTATCTCTCCGGGCCCAAGGAACTCTTTTTTACTGCTGGTGGGAATGCCGTTTAGTCCAACCTTTATGGCAAGTAATATGGATATTCCTCCCAAAACTGGAAATTGAGCTCCCATATGATCCAGCTATACCACTCCTAGGGATATACCTGAAGAATACAATAATACAATACAAAAATCCCTTCCTCACACCTATGTTTATTGCAGCTCTATTTACAATAGCCAGACTCTGGAAACAACCACGATGCCCTTCGACAGATGAGTGGCTAAAGAAACTGTGACACATACACACAATGGAATACTATGCAGCCGTCAGGAGAGATGAAGTCATGAAATTTTCCTATACATGGATGTACATGGAATCTATTATGCTGAGTGAAATAAGCAAGAGGAAGAGAGATAGACACAGAATAGTCTCACTCATCTATGGATTTTAAGAACTATGAAAGCTATTTTTGCAATAATTCTCAGAGACAAAAGAGATGAGGGCTGGAATGTGCATCTCATGACATGAAGTTCACCACAAAAAGTGATGAGTGCTGTTAGAGAAATAACTACATTGAGAACTATCCTGTGAGTGGGGTGCTTTCCTTGCACATGGCAGAATCCTCAGTTCAGGAGTAAGCCCTGAGCATAGCCAGGTGTCACAAAAACATTTTTTTATTCCTTAAGGCTTAATTCCTTAAGGCTAGTTTATTATCCTTTAATTTTGTCATTTATTATCCTTTATTTTTGTCATTTTTAGTTTTAGCTTCTTTTACTTTTTAATTGGCAAATAATAAACCACTACTTAATGTTATATATATATAATATATGTATATATATATATAATTTTATAGACCTTTCAACCTGAACTCTCATAATAACTAAGGAAATCTCAGGAGCTCAGAAGATGATTTGCTGGTTCATATTTAGTTACATATTTGCAGTAGGAGTTTCTTTCCTGTGCCAGAGAGCCTCTTTCTGGTACTGTCTTTGAACAAGGGAAGAAAGGACAGTGGCAGGAGACACACCAAGGCTGTGGCTGATGGTCCATCTGTTTGCAAAGTCATTTAGGTATCTGAAGCCTTATTCTCACCTCATAACTTTTTTCCCCATGGAATGGGGATCAAAACAACCAGAAGATAACATAAATAAATATATTTTTTGTCTGCTTCAACTTTCAGGAGTTACTTTAAAGAAAAATAAAATACTAAGATCTTTGACATCGCTTTTTCTCTTTAACCTTTTCTCTTGTACATACACAAACACACATACATTTGTGCTCCAAAGTTGTGATTTGACATTGAATTAACCCTCTCCCTTAGAAATAATTCTTAACTCTAGGATTTTAGGAGGTTGGACATATTTTTTCAAGATAACAATGGTAATTAAAATAATGAAAGGTGGTCCCTACTTTTTCTGTATTACATTAATATTTTTTTATTTTTTCAAGAACTACAAGTAACATTTGAAGCATGCTGCTATTGTACCTTAAACAAAAACTCAGTGATAACCGGTATTTAGTCTATTAAAAATGCTCTTTTTGGGGAAACAAGTTTAAACGTCTCTGATTAGCCAGAGTATATAGCATGAGTCTTCACTGAGAGATTTGAGGACCTGTTTTTTTTTGTGTGTGTGTGAAAACCTGCAAAATTTCAAGTCTCTGTGTGTGATGTGTGTGTTCTGTTTGCATTGAAACAATGTAATTTTTGTCTTCTTTTTGCTTTTCCTGACTTATTTCAGAAATTGTATAATCCTGGGAGGGTTCCGGTTAATATATTTGCAATTCATTAAAGGATATGAAAAATCCAAATAAATTACTTTTGAAAGCAAAAAAAAGAGAGAGAACTATCCTAACAAAGTGAAAGAATGAGGGAAGTAGAAAGCCTGTCTTCAGTACAGGTGTGGGTGGTAGGAATGTTGCATGGTGAACGGGGGTGCTCTTTACATGACTGAAATCATACAACTACAATCATATTTGTAATCACTATTTATTTTCCGTTTACATTTTTAATTTTTTATTAAATATATTTTTATTTAAGTAACATGATCATATTTGGGTTACAGTCATAACCAGAACACCCCCCTTCACCAGTGCAACATTACCCCCTCCCCCCTGAAATCTTGATGTTTAAATAAAGATAATAAAAATAAATAAATAAATTTGTGTGCACTTATCTGGAAACAAAACAAAAAAACCTGAATAAGCCAATTACAAGCAAGAAAACTAAAATAGCTATTAAGAATCACCCTCAAGGCCGGAGAGATAGCATGGAGATAATGCTTTTGCCTTGCATGCAGGAGGACGGTGGTTCAAATCCAGGCATTCTATATGGTCCTCTGAGCCTGCGGGGGGTGAATTCTGAGCCAGGAGTAGCCACTGAGTGCTGCTGGGTGTGAACCCCCCCCCCCCCAAAAAAAAAAAGAATCACTCTCAACAAAATCCTTGTCCACATAGATTCACAGGAAGTTCTATCAGGTTTTCAAAGAAGACTTGCTAATTTTACCCTCAACTTCTTTCAAAATATTAAATAAGCAAGAAAATCTTTCGTATAGTTGCCATGAAGTTAACATTACATTAATATCTAGAGACTCTAATAGGAAATTTCTAAACAATTTCCATGATGAACATTGACACATGAATTAAAAAAACTTTAGCAAACCAAATTCAAGAGCACACACACACACACACACACACACACACACACACACACACACACACACACACACACACACACTGGCCAGCAGCTGAATTGTTTGACCTGTTTGAACATATCCCATATGTTCCCACGAGCTGCCAGAAGTGGTTTCTGAGTGTAGAGCCACCTGAATGCCACTGGAAATGGCTCCCAAACCAAACCAAACCAACCAATTAACCAATCAACCAAATAAACAAAAAACTTCTTAGTGGTGGAAGGAAAATACCTCAAGATATTAGCAGTGTCTATAATAAAACCACAGGACTATTATTTTCCATGGCAAAATACTGACAGCATTCTATTTGTGATCAAATACAATGTAAAGACATAATTTTTCTACTTTCATTTAACATGGTGTTAGAAGCCATAACAAAAGCAACCAGGAAAGAAAAATAAACAAAAGTAATCTAAATTGTAATAGAAGTCAAGTTATCATTATTTTCAGATAACAATATATACAGAAGACTAAAAAGAAAAAGTTCACTAAAAATCTCCTAAAATAAATCTATACAGAGGACACTATGAACAACTCATTTTCTTAAACTGTATGGTCTGGAGTAAATGGACAGAATCTCAGAATTATGTAATTATGAAAGACAAGAGCTTTCCACCCATTCCTAGCTCTCTGTACAAATTTATCCTTAGAATTTTTTCCTGTACTAGTGTTCACCTTCCCTCATCTCCAACCTCACCGTGTGTTAGACCAGTGGTGGGCAACCTTTTTTTTCAATTGAGCCAAATCTCGCCAAAACCAAGACTGAAATTTATTTTGAGAGCCACACTTTTAAAACCTAAAATACATAGGATGGCTTTTAGTTTCAATAAATTTTTATTGAGAATATTCTGCACATAAGTATCCACATAGGTCGGAGGATACAAATAACACAACTAATAAAACAAAAACTTAGAATGATATTATTTATCGATAATGTTAAATTCCGTAAAATTTGCCTTACAATGTAGAGAAAATTACATCCTGAGTATGACTGACAACGTCAAAAACACTAATGTGAACACTGGCCTTGCGTTTCCTTGGATAGTTTGAGTAAGTCAGGTTTGTATGTTGTTTTTAATTTTAGGCACGATTCCAGGTTCTCACCTATGAGACGATTTCTCAATTTACTCTTGATAAGATTCATGCTTGAAAATGATTGTTCGCATAAATATGTAGACCTGAACAAGGAAAGGACAGCAAACGCTAGCTTTTTTAGTTGATTATATGAGTCAGGAATACTATTCCAGGTGTTAAAAATCAACATATCTTCCTTCTCCAGGTCTTTCAAAGCAGACCACTTGTGCTGTGAACTAAGTTCACATTTGTGTTTCTTCAATCTTCTAAATTAGCACAAAGACGTTCAAATTTCGAGCTCCACAGTTCTTTGTTTTTTAAATTCAGCAATTGCATTGCAAAGTTGCCAATGTCAATATTAAAGGGAGAAAAACTTAATTCCGTTACAGTGACATTCAGAGTTTTTTTTTTTTTTTTTTTTTTAACAAAGGCCAACGTTGCTTTGCTGTTTCTGAAATCCTGCATAAAACACATGACCCGACTGGAGCTGTGTGGAGCTGGCAGCTGGGGCTCCACACAGGGTGCACTGGCAGAGGCTAGGAGCAGAGTCCTGACTCCTGGAACAGCCGTCCCAGCACACAGAAGAGCCGCATTAAAAAGTGTAAAGAATCCCAACTGTGAGAAACTGTAAGTGTTGCCTGTGCGTGTTTTTCCACTGTGCTGTCTCCTGAACCTCTTGAGAGTGGGCTGAAAAGGGCCCAGAAAATAGCTCTCCCAGAGGCTCCAGAAGAGCACGGCCGCTCCAATCCACTTCGCGGCCACACACTCATTCTAACCAATGAACCCCACCACAACATGCAAAAAAAATCACACTACAAGTGTGACAATGGGGAAACCTTGCAGGCAAACACCATGCACAAAGAATGAAAACAATAGCATGGATGACCTAAAAAATTCCAAACATCTGATTAACTTCTCGGATAAGCAGTTTAGAATAGAAATACAGAAGATGTTTGTAGAACTCAAAGAAAGCATAGATCAATCTGAACAGAACACAAAGACAGAAATCAGAAAACTCTAAACTGAAATAACAGATCTGAAAAACATGGTAGCTCAACTGAAATCCTCAGTGGATGGCCTCGCCATCAGGGGAACAGCAGCTGAGGACAGAATTGGCTGGAAGATGAGATGCAGAAAAACTTAACACAGCAGAAGAAATTGGAAAAGGACCTTAAGACAAACGATCAGGCAATGGAAAAAGTACTCAAGGAATGTGAACAGATGAAAAGAGAAGTCTTTGATAACCTCACAGAAACAACATAAGAATCATTGGAGTCCCAGAGGCCCAGGTAGAAGATCTCCAGGAAGAATTAACTGTCAAAGACATCATCAAAGAGATACTCCCAGGGTTAAAGACTACATGCAATCAAATCCTGCATGCCTGAAGAGTACCAGCTAAAAGAGACCCAAAGAAAAACACCACAAGACACATCCTCATTATGATGACAAATCCCACAGATAGAGATAGAGTACTAAAAACAGCAAGATCAAAAAAGGAAATTACAATCAAAGGAGCATCCATAAGACTTACAGCAGACATGTCACAAGAAATTCTCAAGGCCAGAAGACAGTGGAGGAATAGTGTGACAAGAATGAATGAAATGGGTGCCTCACCAAGAATACTGCACCCAGCTCGACTCACGTTCAAGTTTGAAGAAAAGATACATAGTTTCATGGATAAATAACAGCTCAGATGAAAAACCAGCCTTAAAGGAAAAACTGAAAGGCCTACTTTAAGACAAGAGAGACCAATAAACACAGCAAACTTATCTACAAAGATGACATTAAGTCCTATGACAATCATCTCCCTCAATGTCAATGGACTAAATTCACCAACTAAAAGACACAGAGTGGCAAAATGGGTCAAAAAGATGAATCCAACCTTCTGCTGCCTACAAGAAACACATCTGAATAGTCAGAACAAACATAGATTCAAAATCAAAGGCTGGAGGAAAATCATCCAAGAAAACAACACCCTCAAAAAAGCTGGGGTGGCCATATTATTATCTGATGACACCAACTTTATACTCAGAAAAGTGGTAAGGGACACAGATGGACACTATGTACTAATCAAGGGATATGTGCAAGAGGAAGAAATCAGACTACTAAACATATATGCACCCAATGAGAGACAAGCAAATTATCTAATACAATTACTGATAAATCTGAAAGAAGACATCAATAATAACGTGTTGAGGGAGACCTCAACACAGCCCTGTCAACACTTGATAGGTCAACCAGACTGAAACCCAACAAAAACATACTAGCCCTGAAAAGAGTAATTGAAGAAAGAGGACTAGTATATATATAGGACACTCCACCCCAAAAAACCTGGATACACATTCTTCTCCAATGTACATGGGTCATTCTCCAGGATAGACTACATGCTGACACATAAAACATACCTTCATAAAATCAAGAGGATAGAAATCTTTCAGGCTACCTTTGCTGACCACAAGGCTCTAAAATTTGATGTGAACTACAAAGGCACACAGAAGAAAACTTTAACAATTGAAAATTAAACAGCCTGCTACTGAACAATCAGTGGGTCCGAGATGAAATCATAAAGGAAATCAAAGCTTTCCTGGAAACAAATGATAATGAAGACACAAACTGCCAGAATCTATGGGACACAGCAAAAGCGGTCCTGAGAGGAAAATTTATAGCTTTGCAAGCACACATAAGGAAGGAAGAGGGAGTCTACCTGAATAGCTTAATGACACAACTAATAGAATTAGAAAGTGCTCAACAAAAGGAACCAAGAATAGGGAGATGCAAGGAAATAACAAAGCTGAGAGCAGAAATCAATGAAGTGGAAACCCAAAAAACAACCTGAAAGATCACCGAAAGCAGAAGTTGGTTCTTTGAAAAAATAAACAAGATTGATAGACCATTGGCAAAACTCACAAAGAAAGAGAGAGAAACCTGATAACCTGTATTAGAAATAAAAAGGGGGAGATCACGACAGATATTGAAGAGATCTAAAGGGTAATCAGAGACTACTTTGAGAAACTTTATGCTACTAAATATGAGAATCCAGAAGAAATGGATAAATTCTTGAACACTTATAACCTTCGACAGTTAAGTAAGGAGGATGTAGCATATCTAAACACCCCATCACTATTGAGGAAATTGAAAATGTAATCAAACATTTGTCCAAAAAGAAAAGCCCAGTCCCAGATGGATTTACTAACGAATTCTTTCAAACCTTTCCAGAGGAGCTATTACCTAGCCAGGCTCTTCCATAAAATTGAAAAAACAAAACAAACAAACAAACAAAAAAAAACAGGAACACTCCCAAACAGCTTTTATGAAGCCAATATCACCTTGATACCAAAACCAGACAGAGATGCTGCCAAAAAAGAAAGTTACAGACCAATATTCTTTTTTTTTTTTTTTTTTTTTTGTAGTTTTTGGGTCACACCCGGCAGTGCTCAGGGGTTAATCCTGGCTTCATGCTCAGAAATTGCCCCTGGCAGGCACGGGGGACCATATGGGACGCTGGGATTCAAACTGATGACCTCCTGCATGAAAGGCAAACGCCTTACCTCCATGCTATCTCTCCAGCCCCCAGACCAATATTCTTGATGAATGCAGATGCAAAGATCTTCAACAAAATCCTGGCAAATAGGATCCAATGCATCATCAAGAAGATCATATACAATGACCAAGTATGTTTCATCCCAGGAATGCAAAGATGTTTTAACATCCATAAATCTATCAACATAATACACAACATCAACAAGAAGAAAAATAAAAATTATATGATCATATCAATAGATGCAGAGAAAGCATTTGATAAGGTCCAACACCCATTCTTGATAAAAAAAAAACTCTCAGCAACATGGGAATGAAAGGAACCTTTCTCAATCTAGTTAAAGCCATCTACCACAAGCCAATGGCAAATATTATCCTCAATGGAGAAAAACTAAAAGCCTTTCCTCTAAATTCTGGTACAAGACAAGGCTGCTCGCTTTCACCACTCCTCTTCAACATAGTACTGTAAGTGCTTGCTATAGCTATTAGGCAAGAAAAAGATATTAAGGGCATCCAGATAGGAAAGGAAGAAGTAAAGCTCTCACTGTTTGCAGATGACATGATACTCTACTTAGAAAACCCTAAAGACTCTACAAAAAAGCTTCTAGAAACAATAGTCTCATATAGCAATATGGCAGGCTACAAAATTAACACAGAGAAATCAATGGCCTTTTTATACACCAATAATGATAAGGAAGAGATAGACGTCAAGAAGGCAATCCCACTCACATTATTGCCACGCAAACTCAAATATCTTGGAGTCAACTTGACCAAAGACGTGAAGGACCTATACAAAGAAAACTTATAAAGCCCTACTCTAGGAAATAAGAGAGGGCACATGGAAATGGAAACACATACCCTGCTCATGGATTGCAGGATTAATATAATTAAAATGGCAATACTCCCCAAAGCATTGTACAGATTTAATGTGATTCCTCTAAAGACACCCATGACATTCTTCAAAGAAGTGGATTAAACAGTTATGAAGTTCATCTGGAACAATAAACACCCTCGAATAGCTAAAACACTCCTAGGGAAAAGGAATATGGGAGGCATTACTTTCTCCAACTTTAAACTGTACTACAAAGCAATAGTTATCAAAACATCATGATATTGGAATAAAGACAGACCCTCAGATCAGTGGAATAGGCTTGAGTTCTCAGAGAATGTTCCCCAGGCATACAATTACCTAATCTTTGACAAAGGAGCAAGAAATCCTAAGTGCAACAGGGAAAACCTCTTCAACAAGTGGTGCTGGCCGAACTGATTAGCCACTTGCAAAAAAGCAAACATAGGACCCCCAGTTCACACCATGTACGAAGGTAAAATCCAAATGGATTAAAGACCTAGATATCAGACCTGATACCATAAGGTATATAGTACAACATGTAGGTAAAACACTCCATGACATTGATACTAAAGGCATCTTTAACGAGGAAACTGCACTCTCCAAACAAGTGGAAGCAGAGATAAACAAATGGAAACACACTAAGCTGAGAAGCTTCTGCACCTCAAAAGAAATAGTGCCCAGTTGGTTTTATGCCAGAAAACTTCCGGAGTAAGGTCTCCTTGTATTTATGCGAAGGCTTTTCCTTTCCATGTCCCCCATATTTCGCTGGGCCTATGCAAATAATTACCACATTAGCACAGTTTTTGTTGTACTCCTTTGACTCTTTCCTTAAGAGAGAGAGAAAAATAATAACTTGCCTTTGTTCTTCCTGAAACAAATATATTATGATCACTTGTGTCAACTGTTGATATACTTTCTTTAAATAAATTAAAAAAAGAAAAGTCAAAGACAGACTAATGTAATAGTATTAAATTACAGACCAAGAAGTCTCAAGGTCTATCACTTAAAATTTTGAGGTTAACTTAAACTAATATGCATGTTCATGGAACTGTAAAAAAAATACTATGCCTTCAATGTTAAAGGAGTTACATACATCTTGTGGCTTTAGATTCCTTTGTGTACTGTGAAGAAATGTTATAATGTTCTATAATCTGGGGACTTGAGGGACAAAGTAATTGTGCATGTGTTTTGTTTTATTGCTTTCAATGTTTTTTTGGCTGAAAGTTCAAAATTAAGGTGTCAGCAAGGGGATTTCTTCTGAGAATTATGTTTATGGGTGATTGTCTTCCCACTGTAATTTCACCTTGTCTTCATTCTTTCTTTGCATCTTTGTCATCATAAAATTAAAATAAATTTAAAAAATTAAAATGTTAATGTGATTAAGTCAACTATTTTTATGTTCAGCAGAAAAGTTAGCCTTAGCATATAAAATATCATTTGGACATATAGATTACTTCTTAGTAGTGTGAATTAAATATACATTCAAAGACTGTAGGATACTGGATAGATTATATTTTTGTAATTCTTTATGTGTTTAATAATACATATTAAAAGAAACCTAAACTATAGTTGGAATCTTATTATTGCTAAATGGATATAAAAACAAAATAAAGTACTAGAGCACATTTATATTTACTTAATTTGAGCACTATAGTTACAGGATTGTTCAAAATTGAACTTTATTTATACAATGGACACTACCCTTCACAAGTACACTACTAGTGTCCCCAGTTTCTCTCCCACCTTTCCCTTGCCTAAATCTGGGGCAGATATTTTTTCTGTTATCTACAAACACTCTCTCTTTTTTTTTTTTGCACTGTGGTTTGCACTATTGTTAATGAAGGGGTACCATGCATAATCTTTTTTGTCTTTCAGTACCCAGTTTATGCTCAGAGTGAAAAGTCCCAATTATGATTATAATGGACTCTTATATACAGTAAATGTACTTCTCCACTATTTGTTTTAAGCTTCCTACTATAGACTAGTCCTCCTGGCCCTCATCTCTATTGTCTCTAGCTATTACTACCATATCTTTTTTCTTATATTCTACAAATAAGTGAGATTATTCTATATTTATCCCTCTACCTATGACTCATTTTATTCAGCATAATAATATCCATATCCATCTATGAATAAGCAAATTTTATTACTTCATTTTTTTAACAGCAAAGTAATATTTTATTGTACATTTTTTTTAACCAACCAGTTTCTTTAGCCACACATCTCTTCTTAGACACTTGGGTTGTGTACAGATTCTGGCTAGTATAGATAGTGCTGTAATAAATATATATCTGCAATGTGCTTTTGTACATTCGTTGTGTTTTGGGACCTGCGGTCTATATTCCTAGAAGCATATTGCTGGATCATATAAAAGCTCAATTTCTAGTTATTTTTGAGGAATATGCATATTATTTTCTAAAAGCACTGGAACAGATGGCATACTCATCAGCAATGAATGAATACCTTTCTCTCTGCATCAGTGCCAGCACTGGTAATTCTTGTTCTTTATGGTGTGTGCCAGTCTCTGTCGTGTGAGATGATATCTCAATGTTGTTTTGATTTGCATTTCCCTAATGATTAGTGATGCAGAGCATTTTTCATGTGTCTTTTGGGTATCTGTATTTCTTCTTTGAGGAAATTTCTGCTCATTTTATTTTGCCATTTTTGATGAGTTAGACTTTTTTTGGTGAGAAATATTAGTGATTTGTATTTATTATACATTATCCCATTATCTGATAAGTATTGAGTTAATAGTTTCTTCCATTACATGGGGAGTCTTTATATCAGTTACTGTTTCCTTTGAGGTGCAGAAGCTTCTTAGTTTATTGTAGTACCATTTGTTTATCTTTGTTTCCATTTTCTTGGCTAGTGGTGTTTCATCCTTGAATATGCCTTTAACTTCAGTATTATGGAGTATTATGCCTATATTTTCCTCTATGTATCTTATACTTTATTGTCTGATATCAAGGTGTTTAATACACTTTGTTTTAACCTTTGTGTATGGTGTTTAAAAGAAGTCTAAGTTCATGTTTTTTGCATATAGTTGACCAATTTTCCCAACACAATTGTCTGAAAAGGCTTTCCTTGCTCCTCTTTGTATCTTTTGACTCTTTATCAAGATTAATTAATTGTATTCCTGGGGAACTGTCTCTCAATATTCAACTCTTTTCCACTGGGTGTGGGTCTATTTTTATTCTAATGCCAGAACTCGCTTCTGGCTGGGGGACCATATAGGATACAGAGGAATCGAACCAGGTCCATCCTCATTGGTTGCATGCAAGGCAAAAACACCCTGCCACTGTGCTATCGCTCTGGCCCCTGTTTTATGACTACTTCTTTATAGTAAAGTACAGTTTGAAGTTGGGTAAATTGATACATCTTGTTTTTTTCCCCCCAGAATTTCTTTAGCTATTTGTGGAGCAAGGAAACTTATTTTTAACAAGTTCTATTGGGAAAACTGGTCAACAACAGGCATTAAAGTGAATTGAGACCACTTTGTATAGAATTTTTGCCTGCTTAGTTAAGTTAGCTTAAGGTACTTGGTTTTCTGATGCATGATTGTGAATAGAATTGCTCTTAAACTATCTTTCTTCTCTTTAATTGTTTGTATATAGAAAGACATGGACTTTTGTTTATTAAATTTGTAGCTTGTTACTTTACTATATAAATATATTGTTTTAGGCACTTTATTATAGAGTATTTAGGATTTTCTAAATATAGTATCATGCCATCTGTAAACAGAACTTCACTTATTTCTTACTTATCTGGATGCACTGATAGTTTTTTCCTTGTCTTCTTGCGATAACAAGTACTTCTGGTATCATATTGAATAAAAGTGGCAAGAGAGGCAACCTTGTTTTCCCATAGATTGAGTATAATGTTTGCCATGGGCTTGTGGTAAGTGGCTTTGACTATATTGAAGAAGATACATCAATTACTGTCTTATAGAGAGGTTTCTTTTATCATGAAAGGTAGCTGAATTTCATTAAGTGCTTTCTTTGCACCTATTGATATGATCATATTATTTTCTTATATTGATATGGTGTACCACATTATTTCCCTTGCATATGTTAAACCATCCTTTTATTACTGTGATTGAATACTACTTTGTCATGATATATATAATTTTCTTTATATTTTCTTTTCTTTCTTTCTTTAGTTTTTTGGGGGGTCACACCCGGCAGCGCTCAGGGGTTACTCCTGCTCTATGCTCAGAAATCGCTCCTGGCAGGCTCGGGAAACCATATGGAATGCCAAGATTCCAACCACCAACTTTCTGTATGCAAGGTAAACGCCTTATCTCCATTCTATCTCTCCAGCCCATGAAAGACATTCTTGCAATAATTTTCAGAGACAAAGAGAGGAGGGCTGGAAGTTCTAGCTCTCTTCATGAAGCTGACCACAAAGAGTGGTGAGTGTAGTTAGAGAAATAACTACATTGAGAACAATCCTAACAATGAGAATGAACGAGGGAAATAGAGAGCCTGTATAGAGTACTGGCAGGGGTGGGTGGGGAGGAGGGAGATTTAGGACATTGGTGATGGGAATGTTGTACAGGTGAAGGGGGGTGTTCTTTACATGACTGAAACCCAAGCATAATCATGTCTGTAATCAAGGTGTTTAAATAAAGATATTAAAAAAAGAATAATTCTAGATCCAGCCAATATCATGGCTCTAGAATCATCTTCAAAGATCAACACCATGGGCCAAGCAAACAGAGCAAAAATAAGCAAATGGAACTACATAAAATTAAGGAACTTCTGTACCACACATACAAAAAAATGATACTAAAGTGACTCCATTTTTGAATGTTTTTTTCACTTTTTTTAGTTTTTGTTTTTGGGCCACACCCAGTGACACTCATAGGTTACTCCTGGCTATGTGCTCAGATATCGCTCCTCGCTTGAGGGACTATGTGGGACGCCAGAGATCAAACTGAGGTCTGTCCTGGGTCAGTCATGTGCAAGACAAAAGCCATACCACTGAGCCATCTCTCCAGCCCCTTTTCACCAACTTTTCCTTCTTAAGTGCAATCTTTTGGTTTAATTTATTTTTATGTCTTTGAAGATTCATCTAATTAGTTTCTGTTATAATAATTATTTCATTCTATTGAACTTTGGTTCTGTACTTCTTATAGTTTCCTTAGTTATGCACTTATGTTGCTTATTGATGACATCAAGGAACTTATCTTATAATTGATGCCATCTTGTACTGATATGGACATTTCTCCTAGTATAATTTTGTGTCTCATATTTTCCTCTAGCTCAAGTCTTCATTCCAATAGTTTTTCAAGTATTTTATTGTGATATTAATACCCAGGGGTCCTTGAGGACAGCACAATTGGTATTACCAAGTATTCAATCACTTCAAGCAGTTAAGCCCCATAAAGCAATACCTTATGATTTTCTATGGCTATCAAACTGATATAGTTGAAGAAAGGACATGCAGAGTTTGCCCAAACTGAGGATGTTGCTCATGCTATATTCACTTTCCCAATTAATGCATTTCCCTAGATTCCTTTTCCAGTACTTATTTTTATTGTTTATAAATTTATTCTTCAATTTCTGTATTGAACCAATAACTTTTCAACATTTTGTTTAGTTACCATATATTTTTGGCTGCCACTTCCAAAATGGTTCCAGAACATTAGAATCCATAACTTGAGCACAACTAGACAAAAGCAAATATGAAAATTATCCTGGAGTTGACTTTTACTTTTACATGACCTGTGGAACAGAATGGGGTACAGATCCAAATTATGCAGGGAATCAGAGCTTAATTTGACATAGAAGGTCTTTTAAGGTGCTCTTTCCTCCAGCTTTTTTCTATGCCTTATTATGTTTTAAAAATAGAATTTATATAGTTGCAGAAAATATTTCTTTCATTTTAACCTAAGTTTACATATGGACTTTAATTAACTTCTGTTCACTGTGCTCTGGAGATCGCAATTTGTCTGAAATTACCCTTGAGCAAACTTCTTTAAATGGTGGAAAGGACAATGTCTCAAGAGGTTTTATTGAAGATGACATGAGAATCCCTGCATTTCTAAATAAGACCAAAGGCCATTGACCTGTTGAATATATATATTTTCACTACTCATCTGAAAATACTTTTAAAACCTGTTAGCATTCAAATTTTCTTTCAATCATATTTTACATCTTGTTTTAGAGATAATGATAAAAGAATATATGTTCTTTTTTGGGGTAAGAATACAAAACTTACTAAAATGCTTAAGTACAAATATCAGTTATATCTTATTCTTTGGGTAATTAATTTTATAACAGAAATAACTTAGCTGGAAAATGGATAATAATTATTTGAAGAACATAGCAGGCACAGAGAAATGCTGTAAATATTTTATAGCTGTAACTTGTAGTTTCTGTTGCCCAATAACTGTGTTATTGAAAATGTATAAACAGCTTATAAATATTAAGCCAAAATTATTTTCAAACTTTTAATAATATAAACTTGGAAAATTCACATTAAAATCTTATTGGAACAAGAGCAATAGCACAGTAAAATAGAAACTGTGTTTTTTCCCTGTACCACACATGGTTTCCTGAGTCCCACCAGGTCTGATGCCAGAGAACAGAGCCAGGATTGGGTCCTTATGGCCATTAGATGCAACCCCAAACCAATAATTCCCCCAAATCTGATTACAATCAGATTTATTCATAGTTATTCATTATCTTTCATTTTTGTTTTTATTTATTTTAACAGTATCTTATAATTTTCAATGTATATCTTTTTTACTTAAATTTTAGGTTTTCACCCAGTTACTTTCTCTTTTATTGAAAATTATTGTAAGTAAATTGTTTCTTAATTTTAACTTAATATTTTTATACTCAAATGCAACAGATGTATCTATATTAGTTCAATAATCTTTCAAATTACAAATTATTTTTATTGTAAATTTTGTGGAGCATGCAAGTATTTCAATGATTATTATATTTTGCTATATTCAAATGTTTTCCTTCTTATTTTCCTATATATTATTTATATTTTTTCCTTGCCTAATTCTTAATGAACCTAATTATGTTGAGATATTATACTTTTTATATTCCTAGCTATTTAGTGATCATTTAATATTTATATGATACATTTTGACAAATGCTTTATGGCATCAATTCATATGATTTGTGTCTTTCTTTTTGTTAATGTGTCATATTAAATGATTTTGTTCATCTATATTCATTGAAAAATTCTTAGCTTTTATTTCTTTGTTTAGTTGATTTGTCTATGGTCCTTTTATAGTTCTTCAAGTATATCTGTTGTCCTGATATTTATCCTAATAATGATGTCTGATATTTTACATTGATTTTAATTTTATTTTAAACATTTTTTCCCTTTTCTTTTTAGCCATTGTTTACATTTTATATTCTACTTGTGATATTATTTCTTCTAAAAGGTTCAATATACTTACTAGTTATGATTTTGATATTTTATTGGGTTTCATTCACTTTGTTATTCACATTCAGCATCTCAGATTAAAATATGAAGCATTTTTATACCTTGAGTTTGTTTCTCTCTAGTTTAGAGCTTATACTTTGTTAAGTTTCATTTTTGGGGGGGCTCAAACCTGGCTGCTCTCAGGAATTTCTCATGGTTTTGTGCTCCATAATTACTGTTGGCAGGCTTAGTGACCACATGGTATACCAGGGATCGGACCCAGCATGGCCGCTTGCCAAGCCTAACTGCTGTGCTATTACTCTGGCCCCAACTTTGTTAAGTTTCATTATGATGACTCTTCTATATTATTTATTAAATTCTCCTGTTTTTTTCCCTCTGGAGATCTCATGTCTTCAGTGAATTCCATTTTATTTTTACACCCGTTGTTTGTACTTTTAAATACAAAGACAGCTTAATTGGCTTCTTTTGTTTTCTACACTTGGTCTGTGGTTTGGTTATTGGAATCATCCTATATTTAGATTGTGACTAGATTATGAGTCAAGACTGACTACCATAATGATATAAACATTGATATTGATGTAATGAAGTAAAAATGAACCCCTGTGCCTATGTTTCCACAACCACACCAATCCAATTTGTGTCCCCCAAATTGTGGTCTAGTCTTTGTCTGGAGTATGTCCAAACTCTGTACTAACAACATAAAAAAGTACAGGGGAATCATTATTTCAAGCTGCTTCTGAGCTAAAACGCTAGCATTCAGCTTTATCTTTTATCCCAAAGATCAAATTCTATAAACAGTGAAGTCTTTTGTTTCTGTCTAGAAAGTACAAAGAATTGGATGTTCAACTCTTTTTTTCCAAGCACATCCTTTCCAGATCATGAATCATTGCCTGTAAAAATATGCCCTTTCAATATTAAAGACAGATGGTGTGCAACATTCTATATCACAGATATATTTACTAAACAGCCTGTCCTATTTTAACCTTGTACAGTGTTTGGCTGGTACATGGAAATTTTTTCTCAAGCAAGTTAACCTATGAGTTAATTAGGCTTTCTTTCTGCAAAACATCTTTTATTTCTGCCTTAATTTATTAGGGAGATTTGTTTGCTGGCATCTATTTCTGCCATTTAACCAGAATGCTCTGGGTAGTAAATATATAAATGTTTCATGTGAAACATTTCAACATACAGTTAATTTATAAGGTAAACCCCTTGGAATCAATATTCAAAAGGAAAGATGTAGGACTGTCCTTATTTAATGTTTACAACCTATTAGGGGATAAGATTAAATAATCAAATATGTAAATTAATGAAAAATTAATAATTATTTTCTAACATAGCACATAGCTTCCCCTCTACCAGTGTTTATCACATATAGAACAATATAATTTTCTTTTGCTAGGGTATTGGACCACACGCAGTGGTGTTCAAAACTTATTACTGGCTATGAGCTTTTGCATTATTCTTAATGTTACTGTGGAGACCATCTGAGATTCTTTAGATTAAATTAGGGTTGGCTACATGCAAAGCAAATTTCTTTTTTGTTTTTTTGTTTTTTTTGGGGGGGGCACATCTGTTTGATGCTCAGGGGTTACTCCTGGTTAAGCGCTCAGAAATTGCCCCTGGCTTGGGGAGACCATATGGGACGCCAGGGGATCGAACAGCAGTCCTTTCTTGGCTAGCGCTTGCAAGGCAGACACCTTACCTCTAGAGCCACTTCCCCGGCCCCAGCAAGGCAAATTTCTTAACTACTTTATCTGTCTAGTTTTATAGAAATAATTCTTGAAATAGACGTGGAGAAATTCAGTTTAATTGTCTTATGAACTTTGTTCAATGTTTTATTTTCTGAATAATAAACTAAATACATTTTTATAAAATAATCCCATTAAATAACTCTATTAAAAAGTCATTAAAAATTTCCATTAAAAAGTACATTAAATAATACACTACTACATTAAAAGAGTAGTGTGGAGTGAGGCATGACCCTTAGACTTACATAAATCATGTTTGAAGAAAAATATGAAATATACCCGTTATATTAACATATAGAGTAAGTTTTCTGTTCAATTTCTATAAAATTTAATTGCTTTAAATTTTATTCAGGTATTTTTCTCTGTATAAGCTAGTTTTATATCATATTTTGGAATAGTTTAAAAGGAAAGAAATTGAGTAGAGATGGAGAAAAGTACATGTAAAATAATAGGGGATAGGGAAATAATAGGGATCAAGGGGTCTCAGTTACACTGGTGGTGTTAGGAAGAACAGAACTAAATATGCAAACCACGGAATCAACAACACTGAAATTATGAGATGCAAACTTGAACAACCAAACTTAGAAGGTGCCTGTTATGATGGCAGGCAAGGGAATGAGGAGGTAAAGATGGACTCCGGGAACATTGGTGGAATTGGTTGACAGTGTTGGTGGTATTGGTGCTGAAACATTTTATGTATAACACTTAGCTATGTAATTTTTATAAATCATAATGTTTTAAATAAAACATTTAATAAAATAATCAATGAAAGAAATAACCATAAAATTATTTAAAAGGAAGCAAATGATTTTTTTTTTTTACTTTTGTATTTATAGTCAATGTCTATTTTGAGAAAATGACCAATTCCACCATGGTGACTGAATTTCTTCTTGAAGGCTTTGGTAATGTGTGGGAGCTAAGATTGCTGAATTCCATGATATTTCTGCTTCTGTATTTGCTAACTCTTCTTGGAAATTTTCTCATTGTCACAGCCACCACATTTGATCAGACCCTTCACACTCCTATGTACTTCTTTCTCAGAAATTTGTCCATGCTAGACATGTGCTACATTTCTGTCACTATACCCAATGCCTGTGTGGCCTCACTTACCAACAGTAGGACCATTTCAATAGCTGGCTGTGCAACTCAAGTATTCTTGGTAATTTACTTTGCAATTGTAGAGATGATGTTTCTCACAATCATGGCCTGTGATCGCTATGTAGCCATCTGCCAACCTCTCAACTACCCAGTCATTATGAATTACCAATTTTGTGTCAAGATGACCATGACCTCCCTTATCAGTGGCCTACTTTATTCAGGAGTACACACAGGCAACACATTCCGTTTGCCCTTCTGTCAGTCTAATGTCATTCATCAGTTTTTCTGTGATGTACCCTCTCTGCTAAGACTCTCCTGCTCTGACACATTTAGTAATGAAATACTGATTCTTGTATCTGCAATTGTCGTTTGTGGTGGCTGCTTCATCTTTGTTGCCATTTCATATATTTGTATATTTTCTACCATGCTCAAGTTTCCAACTGGAGAACGAAGAAAGGCCCTTTCCACCTGTGTCCCTCACATCGTTGTGGTTTCTGTCTTTCTAAGTTCAATAGCTTATGTATGTCTAAAACCTTCAGAAATCTCTGGAACAATTCAGAACATTGTTCCTTCTGTACTTTATACCATTGTTCCTCCACTGTTGAATCCCATCATTTATAGTCTTAGAAACAGACAGGTAAAGGAAGCAGTGAAGAAAATTGTGTTTAGAAAGATATATTCAAGAAAATTATGAAGATTTATTTAGCTTTGTCCTATTTTCATGTGATAAAACTTAATACTAAATATTTCATCTATGAGTTTTAAATTTTATACTACTTAGACCTCCAACAACAGATGAGTGAATGAATCATGAAGATGTGGTTCATATACTACATAACTGTAAGAAAGTATGCAATCATGTAATTTGCTGCAAACTGGATAGAACTGGAAGATAATATGTTAAATAAAGTCAGTCAGAAAAAGAAGGATAAATACAAGTGTTATCATTTATATGTAGTATTTAGAATACTGCATAAAGAAATACCATGTCTTAAATAGGGGTATTGAGAACACTCTAGGGTCCAGAATATAGTTGAGGAGAAGGAAAGAAATTGAATGAAGGAAAAAAAAGACACATACGAAATAATGGGGAACAGAGGGTGGGGATCTCAAGTGCATTGGTGGTGTTAAGAAAGGACAGAATTAGTGTTAGAGCTCTTTTATAGTTTGTTTAGCAGGCTTTCTGGGCTGCTCCCAGAGGCCACTTTATGTAAAAACCTGAAAAACGAAAAAGAAAGGACAAAACTAAATATTCAAGCTAGAGTCAACAACAGTGAAATTTTGAAACCTAAACTCTAACAACTAAAACTTAAAAAGCTTCCTGTTATGATGGAAGCCTAGGGTAGGGTGGTGGTGGCATTTGATGGACTCTGAGAATATTGGCGGAGGAAGGTTCACAGTGGTAGTGGGATTGGTCTTGAAAAATTGTATGTCTAAAACCCAACTATGAATAACTTTTTAAATCACAATGATTTAAATAAAAATTAAAATAAATATGCTATTTGTACAGTATCACTTTATTAAAACCTGAATAAACAATAATTTAATATGTTTGTTAATCCTATATAAGATGTTTATAAAATTTAGTTATCAAATCTATATTTTAAGAAATGTATTATAAATAGGCATCATGTTGAATATAGTACAATACTCAAAATACTGTAGATCATTTCTCTTTACAATTTTGATGATTGATATTTAGAAATATCAATAGGTTGAATAATCAAACAAAAATGAAGCCCAATATAAATTAAGAGAAAGGCCTAATTATCTGATATTTACTGGTTAAAATATGAGAGGAATTTATATTTGTTACCAAAAATTAATTTCATTATTTGAACATAAACAACAATGTTTATCATTACAATATTTGATGAATTATATATGTAATGAAACTAATACTGTGTGGGGTGTGAAGCATAAAATATGCATTTAAATAGAAGTAGGGTTCAGAGATAAAATATAATGTTGTCTTTTTTCCTTGCATGAGGTTTTGGTCCCCAACAATGATGCAATCCTTTGAGTACTGTTAGTAATAATCACTGAGTACAGAGACAGAAATAAACCCTGAGAATTGTTGCTTATGGACCAAAAAGTCAAACAAACATATAAATTGATATTAAGAAAATCAAATAAACTTTTCTTAAATGGAACATTTTTCTGATATTTGTTGAGATTAACTATTTCTGCTCCCATTGGATGTATGTGTCATTATTTTAAAAGATCCCTAAATAATACTTTTTAAAGAATAAAAAATTTTCAATTATATTATTGTTTCCTTTTTCTTATTTGGGGGCACACTCTAGAAATGCTCTGGGCTTACTTCTAGTGCTATGCTGAGAGAATACTCTTGCAGTCTTGGAGGACTATATGGGTACAGGGGATCGAACTGGATCAGTTTTATGCAAGGCAACTACTGTACTATCACCATGGCCCAATTTTTTGTTTTTTATTTATTTAGTTGTTTGTTTATTTAAAATAATTTTTATTGTGACCAATGTGAATTACAAGTCCTTCACAGTTATATTTAAGCTACATAGTGACAGTCAATTAGGGCCATTCCCACCACCATTGTTCTCCCTCCATCCCTGTTCCCAGCATGCATCACATACCACTCCCTTGCCCCTTGGACTGCTTTAACAGGTCCCCTTTGTGTATAGCTTGCTTTAGATTGAGTTATGTTGATTCTGTTGTTGTTAATTTTGGGTCTGGTGTTTTGGCCTAATCATTTTTTATTTTCACTCAATGTTCATGCAATTGTTTGCTCCTAATACCATCCACTCCCCCCACCCCCCATTTTTGAGGCAGAACAAGATGATTCAAGTTCTGTGGTTCTGTTGAAAAAAAGAAAGGAAAAAAATCTGGGAGGAGCCCATATAGAAGCTATAAATATAGATTTAAAAAGAAGAAAGAAAGGAAAGAAACCAAACTAAAACAAGCAATGACAAAATCTACAGCAAACTAAAAAACAAAAAGCAACAAAATAACACCACCAAAAAAAAAGACCTTGCCACACTAACTCCCTTTCTTTCTTTCCCCTCTATTTTACATGTTACTTATTATATATTCTTCTGAAATATATATACATATATATATTATATTTTTTATTTAAACATCTTGGTTACAAACATGATTGTGGTTGGGTTTCAGTCATATAAGATGACACCCCCCATCACCAGTGTAACATTCCCATCACCAATGACCCAAATATCCCTCCTCCCCTCCCTGCCCCCACCTGTACTCTAGACAGGCTTTCAATTTTCCTCAGATATTCTCATTGTTAGGATAGTTCACAATGTAGTTATGAAATATATATTTTTTTGATTTATTTCCATGTTACTTATATATTTTTCTGGAATTGATGAAATGTCGGTTTTCTTTTATATAGAACCAGTATAGTTTTAAGTAATTTTATTATAAAATCCATTGTTTGATTTTGAGCATTCAAGCATATTTTTTAAAATAATTTTTATTATGACCAAAGTGAATTATGAATCTTTCACAGTACTATTTAAGGTACATAGTGACAATGAATCAAGGTCATGCCCACCACCAGTTTGTCCCCCCTCTACCCCTGTTTTCAGCATACATCCATATCTCTCTCATTTGCCCCCCTGGACTGCTAGTGTAATTGCTCCCCTCCATGTATAGATTGTTGTAGATTGGGTATTGATTCTTTGTCATTAACTTTGGGTTTGGTGTGATCATTTTTTATTTTCTCTCAATGTTCATAGAGTTGTTGGGTCCTGGTACCCTCCATATTTCCACCCTCAATTCATGAGCAGAACAAGATGATTCTATTGGAAAAAATACTGTGAGGTCTAGAGGTTATAAATATAAATTTAAAAAAGGAGAGGGGGGAAATAAAAATAAAACAAAAACAAACCCCCCCAAATCCCAGCAACTACAAAAAAAGGACCCAGTTACTAAAAACAACCACCATCATATAATAACCATGAGACTGAGAGAAAAAACAATAAAAGGAAGAAAATGAAAAAGAAATAAACAGAAATGAGAAGAAAAAGAAAAAAGTAAATAAAAAGAAGAAAAAACTCAAAACGGCAAAGAAAGGAGGGCTTTTATGCTTCTTTTTTTAACATTTTTTTCTGTTCCCGTACACACTTTTATTTTTATTTTTAGCAGTTATTTTTTTATTTTATATAATATTTTATTTAAACATTTTGATTACAAATATGATTGTGATTAGGTTTCAGTCATGTAAAAAATACCCCCTGTCACCAGTGCAACGTTCCCATCACCAATGTCCCAAATCTCCATCCATCCCACCCCACTCCCACCTGTACTCTAGACAGGCTTTCCAGTTCCCTCATTCATTCACATGATTACGATAGTTCTCATGTAATTATTTCTATAACTGCACTCACCACTCTTTGTGGTGATCTTCATGAAGTGAGCTGGAAGTTCCAGCCTTCCTCTCTTTGACTCTGAGGATTGTTGCAAAAATGACTTTTATTATTCGTAAAACCCATAGATGAGTGAGGCTATTCTGTGTTTCTCTTTCTCCCTCTGACTTATTTTACTCAGCATGATAGATTCCATGTACTTCCATGTATAGAAAAATTTCATGATTTCATCTCTCCTGATGGCTGCATAATATTCCATTGTGTATATGTACCACAGTTTCTTTAGCCATTCGTCTGTTGAAGGGCATCTTAGTTGTTTCCAGAGTCTTGCTATGGTAAATAGTGCTGCAATGAATATAGGTGTAAGGAAGGGGTTTTTGTATTGTATTTTTGTGTTCCTAGGGTATATTCCTAGGAGTGGTATAGCTGGGTTTTATGGGAGCTCGATTTCCAGTTTTTGGAGGAATCTCCATATCGCTTTCCATAAAGGTTGAACTAAACAGCATTCCCACCAGCAGTAGATAAGAGTTCCTTTCTCTCCACATTCCCGCCAACACTGTTTATTTTCATTCTTTGTGATGTGTGCCATTCTCTGTGGTGTGAGGTGGTACCTCATCGTTGTTTTGATTTGCATCTCCCTGATGCAAATTAGTGACGTGGAGCATTTTTTCATGTGTCTTTTGGCCATTTGTATTTCTTCTTTGTCAAAGTGTCTGTTCATTTCTTCTCCCCATTTTGTGATGGGATTAGATGTTTTTTTTTCTTGTAAAGTTCTGTCAGTGCCTTGTATATTTTGGGGATTAATCCCTTATCTGATGGGTATTGGGTGAATAGTTTCTCCCACTCAGTGGGTGGCTCTTGTATCCTGGGCACTATTTCCTTTGAGGTGCAGAAGCTTCTCAGCTTAATATATTCCCATCTGTTAATCTCTGCTTTTACTTGTTTGGAGAGTGCAGTTTCCTCCTTGAAGATGCCTGTAGTCTCAATGTCCTGGAGTGCTTTGCCTATGTGTTGTTCTATGCAACTTATGGTTTTGGGTCTGATGTCGAGGTCTTTAATCCATTTGGATTTTACCTTCATACATGATGTTAGCTGGGGGTCTAAGTTCAATTTTTTGCAAGTGGCTAGCCAGTTGTGCCAACACCACTTGTAGAAGAGGCTTTCCCTGCTCCATTTAGGATTTCCTGCTCCTTTATCGAAAATTAGGTGATTGTTTGTCTGGGGAACATTCTCTGAATACTCAAGCCTATTTCACTGATCTGAGGATCTGTCTTTATTCCAATACCACACTGTTTTGATAATTATTGCTTTGTCTAAAGTTTAAAGTTGGGGAAAAATGCCTCTCATATTCCTTTTCCCAATGATTGCTTTAGCTATTTGAGAGTGTTTATTTTACCTTCGTACATGATGTTAGCTGGGGGTCTAAGTTCAATTTTTTGCAAGTGTCTACCAGTTGTGCCAACACCACTTGTTAAAGAGGCTTTCTTTGCTCCATTTAGGATTTCTTGCTCCTTGATCAAAAATTAGGTGATTGTATGTCTGGGGAGCATTCTCTGAGTATGCAAGCCTATTCCACTGATCTGAGGGCCTGTCCTTATTCCAATACCATGCTGTTTTGATAACTATTGCTTTGTAGTAAAGTTTAAAGTAGGGGAAAGTAATTCCTTCCATATTCTTTTTCCAAATGATTGCTTTAGCTATTCTAGGATGTTTATTGTTCCAAACGAATTTCAAAAGTGCCTGATCCACTTCTTTGAAGAATGTCATATGTGTCTTTAGAGGGATCGCATTAAATCTGTATAATGCCTTGAGGAGTATTGCCATTTTGATTATGTTAATCCTGCCAAACCATGAGCAGGATATGTTTTTTTCATTTTCGCGTGTCCTCTCTTATTTCTTGGAGCAGATTTTTATAGTTTTCTTTGTATAGGTCCTTCACATTTTTAGTCAAGTTGATTCCAAGATATTTGAGTTTGTGTGGCACTATTGTGAATGGGCTTGTTTTCTTAATGTCCATTTCTTCTTTATTACTATTGGTGTATATAAAGGCCATTGATTTTTGTGTGTTAATTTTGTAGCCTGCCACCTTGCTATATGAGTCTATCGTTTCTAGAAGCTTTTTGGTAGAGTCTTTAGGGTTTTCTAAGTAGAGTATCATGTCATCTGCAAACAGTGAGAGCTTGACTTCTTCCTTTCCTATCTGGATTCCCTTGATAACTTTTTCTTGCCTAATCGCTATAGCAAGTACTTCCAGTGCTATGTTGAATAGGAGTGGTGAGAGAGGACAGCCTTGTCTTGTGCCAGAATTTAGAGGGAAGGCTTTTAGTTTTTCTCCATTGCGGATAATATATGCCACTGGCTTGTGGTAGATGGCCTTAAATATATTGAGAAAGGTTCCTTCCATTCCCATCTTGCTGAGAGTTTTGATCAAGTATGGGTGTTGGACCTTATCAAATGCATTCTTTGCATCTATTGATATGATCATGAGGTTTTTATTTTTCTTGTTGATGTTGTGTATTATGTTGATAGATTTATGGATGTTAAACCATCCTTGCATTCCTGGGATGAAACCTACTTGATCGTAGTGGATGATCTTCTTAATGTGACATTGAATCCTATTTGCCATGATTTTTTTGAGGATCATTGCATCTGTATTCATCACCATTATTGGTTTGTAATTTTCTTTTTTCATAGCATCTCTGTCTGCTTTAGGTATCAAGGTGATGTTGGCTTCATAAAAGCTATTTGGAAGTGTTTCTGTTTGTTCAATTTCATGAAAGAGTCTTTCCAGGGTTGGTAGTAATTCCTCTTGAAAAGTTTGAAAGAATTCATTAGTGAATCCATCTGGTCCTGGGCTTTTGTTTTTGGGCAGATATTTGATTACTGTTTTAATTTCATCAATAGCGATGGGGGTGTTTAGATATGCTACATCCTTTTCCTTCAACTGTGGAAGATTATAAGAGTCCAAGAATTTGTTCATTTCTTCCAGGTTCTCATTTTTAGTGGCGTAGAGTTTCTCAAAGTAGTTTCTGATTACCCTTTGAAACTCTGTCATATCAGAAGTGATCTCTCCTTTCTCATTCCTAATATGAGTTATCAAGTTTCTCTCTCTCTTTCTTTGTTAGTTTTGCCAGTGGTCTATCAATCTTGTTTATTTTTTCAAAGAACCAATTTCTGCTTTCATTGATCTTTCGGATTGTTTTTTTGGGTTTCCACTTCGTTGATTTCTGCTCTCAGCTTTGTTATTTCCTTCTGTCTCCCTATTTTTGGGTCCTTTTGTTGAGCACTTTCTAGTTCTATTAGCTGTGTCATTAATCTACTCAGGTAAGCCCCTTCTGAAATTACCCTTGAGCAAACTTCTTCCTTCCTGATGTCTGCTTGCAAAGCTATAAATTTTCCTCTCAGTACTGCTTTTGCTGTGTCCCATAAGTTCTGTTAGTTTGTGTCTTTATTGTCATTTGTTTCTAGGAACCTTTTGATTTCCTCCTTGATTTCATCTCGGACCCACTGGTTATTCAGCATGACGCTGTTTAACTTCCAGGTGTTAAAGTTTTACTTCTGTGTCCCTTTGGAATTCACAAATAATTTCAGAGCCTTGTGGTCAGTGAAGGTAGTCTGAAAAATTTCTATCCTCTTGATATTATGGAGGTATGTTTTATGTGCCAGCATGTAGTCTATCCTGAAATGTCCCATGTACATTGGAGAAGAATATGTATCCAGGTTTCTGGGGATGGAGTGTCCTATATATATCCACTAGGCCTCTTTCTTCCATTTCTCTCTTCAGGTCTAGTATATTCTTGTTGGGTTTCAGTCTGGTTGACCTATCCATTGTTGACTAAGCCGTGTTGAGGTCCCCCACAATTATTGTGTTGTTGTTGATATTATTTTTAAGATTTGTCAACAATTGTATTAAATATGTTGCTGGCCCCTCATTTGGTGCATATATGTTTAGGAGAGTTATTTCTTCCTGCTCTACATACCCATTGATTAGTATGAAATGTCCATCTTTGTCCCTTACAACCTTCCTGAGTATAAAGTTTGCATTACCTGATATTAGTATGGCCACTCCAGCTTTTTTATGGGTGTTGTTTGCTTGGATAATTTTTCTCCAGCCTTTTATTTTGAGTCTATGTTTGTTCTGACTATTCAGGTGTGTTTCTTGTAGGCAGCAGAAGTTTGGATTGAGTTTTTTGATCCATTTAGCCACTCTGTGTCTCTTGACTGGTGCATTTAGTCCATTGACGCTGAGAGAAAGAATTGTCCTGGGATTTAATGCCATCTTTATATCAAAATTTGGTGTGTCTTTTGGTTAGTCTTGTCTTAAATTAGGTCTTTCAGTTTTTCTCTTAAGACTGGTTTTGAGTCTGTAAAGTTTCTGAGCTGTTTTTTGTCTGTGAAACCATGTATTCTTCCATCAAACTGGAAAGTGAGTTTTGCTGGGTACAGTATTCTAGGTGAAGCATTCATTTTATTCAGTCTTGTCACAATATTCCACCACTGCTTTCTGGCATTGAGTGTTTCTGGTGACAGGTCTGCTGTAAATCTCAAGGATGTTCCCTTGAATGTAATTTCCCTTTTTGATCTTGCTGTTTTCAGAATTCTGTCTCTATCTGTGGGATTCGTCATTGTGACGAGGATGTGTCTTGGGGGATTTTTTCTGGGGTCTCTTTTGGTTGGTATTCTTCGAGCATGCAGGATTTGATCACATATATTCTTTAGCTCTGGAAGTTTCTCTTTAATGATGTTCTTGACCATTGATTCTTCCTGGAAATTTTCTTCCTGGGTCTCTGGGACTCCAATGATTCTTAAGTTGTTTCTGTTGAGCTTATCATAGACTTCTATTTTCATCTGTTCCCATTCTTTGACTAATTTTTCCATTGTCTGTTCATTTGCTTTAAATTTTTTTTCCAATCTCTCCTGCTGTATGGAATTGTTATTTATCTCATCTTCCACAGCTCTAAGTCTATTCTCAGCTTCTGATCCTCTGTCCCAGAGCTTATCCATTTTGTCATTCACTTCGTTTACTGAGTTTTTCAGGCCTGTTAGTTGACATGTTATTTCAGTTTGGAGTTTTGTGATTTCTGTCTTCATGTTTTCTTGGTTCTTATTAGTGTCCTGTTCAACTCGATCCATGGTTTCTTTTAGTTTGTTGAGCATCTTTCATATTGCTAGTCTAAAGTCCTTATCTGAGAGGTTGATTAGTTGGTTGGTCATTATCTGGTCATCAGAATTGTCATCTTCATTCTCTACTCCTTTTTTTGTTTGTTATTTTTTTTTGGCCATACCCAGTGATGCTCAGGGGTTTCAGAAATATGATCAGACTCAAACACTAAGTTCAAAGCCAACAACAACAGAATCGATACCAAATCTACAGCAAGCTAGACACAGAGGGGACTACTTATACTAGCAGCCCAGGGGGTAATGGAGGAGGATATGGGATGCATGCTCGGAACAGGGGTGAAGAGAGGACAACATTGGTGGTGGGAATGTCACTGATTCAATGTCACTATGTATCTAAAATATTACTGTGAAAGATTTGTAATACACTTCTATCAAAATAAAAATTATTAAAAAAACGAAATAGCTCCTGGCTTGGGGGACCATATGGGGTTCTGGGAGATCAAATGCAGTCAATCCTAGGCTAGCGCTAGGAAGGCAGATGCCTTACCCCTCTACGCCACCGCTCTGGCCCCTTTTTATTTTTTAAAGAAGAGAATGAATGAAAGAAAGAAGAAAGAAAGAAAGTAAGAAAGATAGAAGAAAGAAAGAAAGAAAGAAAGAAGAAAGGAGAAGAAGGAAGGAAGGAAGAGAAAGAAAAGAAGGAAGGAAGGAAAGAAGAAAGAAAGAAAGAAAGAAAGAAAGAAAAGAAAGAAAGAAAGAAAGAAAAAGAAAGAAAAAGAAAGAAAAGAAGAAAGAAAAAAAAAGAAAGAAAGAAAAAAGAAAGAAAAAAAGAAAAGAAAGAAAGAGAGAGAAAGAAGAGAGAAAGAAAGAAAGAGAGAAGAAAGAAAGAAAGAAAGAAATAAAGAGGAAGAGAGAGAGAAAGAAAGAAGAAAGAAAGAAAAGAAGAAAGAAAGAAAGAAAGAAAGAAAGAAAGAAAGAAAAAAAAGAAAGAAAGAAAGAAAGAAAGAAAGAAAGAAAGAAAGAAAGAAAGAAAGAAAGAAAGAAAGAAAGAAGAAAGAAAGAAAGAAAGAAAGAAAAAGAAAGTAAGAAAAGAAAAATATGCTTCATGTATTTGTTATCCTTGCACAGGAGCCATGCTAATCTGTGTATGGTCCAATTTTAGTATATGTGCTGCTGACAGGAGCACTAATCTCAAGGTCTTTAAACCACTTTGAAATGACTTTTGTGTAAGGTCTGAGGTATGGATCTATCTTTAATTTCTTGTATGTGGTTATCCATTTGTTACAACACCATTGTTGAGGAAACTTTGTTCCATTTCAAATTGTTGATTCCTTTAACAATGATTAGCTGTGGGGATTTGTCACTATATATTATTACTCTATTCTCACCTAGCCCAATGATTCTTATGTTGTTCTTGTTGAATTTGTTCCAAGATTCTCTTGTTTTTAAACTTTAAATTTGTCTGTTCACTTATTTTGAGGATTGTTTCCATAATCTGCTCATTTGATTTAAGATTCTTTTCCAATTTCTTTTGTTGTATGGAGGTATTGTGCAGCTCATCTTCATCTTACTGATTCTGTCCTCATTAACTGTTACACTGTTGTGAGGCTTTCCATTGAGTTTTTCATTTCATCTACCAGGTTTTTCAGACCCATTATTTCAGTTTGATGTTTTCTCATTTCTATTCTCATATCTTCTTGAATTTTATTTGCTATTTGTTCAGTTCATCACATGGTTTGCTTGAGTTATTTAAACATTCTCCACATTTCCTCCCTCAAGTCCTTATTAGATATATATATGTATATATGTATAAGTAAATGATATATATAAGTAAATGATAGTTCTCTTAAAAGAGAGAACTATCATCTCTATTCGCTGTGTTGGGGTTTTGCATTGTCTTCTCATTGTAACATTTGTAGTGTGTGGTGTTTTTAATGTGTTGTTGTGGCGCTTCTTGCCTAGGATCAATGTGGGACCACAAAACAAATCAGCCTCACTGCAGCCTCACTCACTTCCTTGATTGGTGATCTCACAGCCATACTGCTGTGTGGCCCTCTGTCAGGTTTAGCCTTAGCCTTCTCCCTCAAAGCTAATGTCTGTATCTCTTGGGCAGATATTTCTGGGCCACCTGACTATCCAGCGTCCTGCTGCTCAGAGTCAGGCTTTTGGATGGAGTAAGGGCAGCACTCCCAGATGGCCTCTAGCAATTGAAGTTTCACCTCTTGCCTTTACCCAACTTTTATCAGCTTAGTACTACAGCTATTGGTATGGTTAATTGGTGCCCTCCAGTTGCATGCTGGCTCCTGTTCTTTCCTGAAGCACTAATGTTTGTAACCGGAGCTCAACCACTCTAATGTGTCCCTGCCACTTTCCACATTTTCCAGGATTGTTGCTTCTTTTCACAATTCCCAGCTCTGCTGCAGGATCAATTAGGGCACCACTCACACTGTCTCAGGGATATTGTGGCCACAATCGCTGTTTCCAACAAGCCTCTGTTCTTTAGGGTCTATCTGCTGCCATTTTCCCCCAGAGATCTCGTTCAGTGCTGATAATCAATCTAATGATATGCTTTGTCCCTTCTCCAGGTGTCTGGTCCCATTGCTGGTGTCGCTCTTACTCTTGTGTGGCTAAGCAAGAGTTACTCTAGGCAACTTCAGATTCCTCAGTGCTGCTTCCTTACTGCTGCTCTCTCTGCCAGGATTAACCCCTTTGATCTCAGTACTATTCTATTTGTCTAAGATTCTACATATATGTGTGTAACCTAGTATAACACAATCTTATTGCTATAACTTAATGGCATAATTTATAGTCATCAAATTTAGTAACTCTCACTTTCCTATTTTATAGACTATCACCAGTTATTGAGGTATTTCACGATTTCATGTAAATTCTAGCAATGTAATTTTCTTTTTCTTCTTTTCTTTTTTTTTGGGGGGGCACACCTGTTGATGCTCAGGGGTTAATCTGGCCTTCATCTCTAGTGTCTCTGGATATTATTAAAATATTGTCTTTTATTTTTATTTAATACCACAGGTTGGTGAGACTATTTTGTGTCTATCTCGCTCCTTCTGACTCATTTTCCCTCAGCATAATAGTCTCTATATCCATCTGTATATAAGCAAATTTCATAACTTATTTTTTTCTAACAGATACATATTAGTGCATTGTGTAAATGCACCACAGTTTCTGTAGGCACTCATTTGTTGTCAGGAATCTGGGTTGTTTCTAGGTTCTGGCTACTCTAAATAGAGCTGCAATGAATATAAGCATTAGAGGGCATTTTTGTATTGTGTTTTTGTGTTCCTAGGATCTATCTCTATGAGTGGTATGTTAGACTTTATGGGAGTTCAATTTCCAATTTTTTTGAGGATTATCCACAATGTTTTCCAGAAAGACTGTACTAGATAGCATTCTCACCAGCAGTAAATAAATGTCCATTTCTCGCCATATCCTGCCAACAAGATTGTTCTTGTTCTTTGTGATGTGTGCCAGTCTAGTGGTGTGAAATGTTATATCAATGTTGTTTGACTTGAATCTCCCTGATAACAAGTGATGAAGAGCATTTTTTCATGCACCTGTTGGGCATCTGTATTTCTTCTTTGATAGAAATGTCTGTTCACTACTTCTCCCCATTTTTGATGTAATTAGATTATATTTCTTATATAGTTCTGTCAGTAACTTTGATATTTGAGTTATTAGTTCCTTATCTGATGGGTATTGGGTGATTAGTTTCTCCCATTTCATGGGTGGCTTTTGTATCCTAGTCACTATTTCCATTGAGCATAGAAGCTTCTTAGTACACTATAGTCTCATTTGTTTATCTCTGTTTCCACTTATTTGGACATCAGTATTTCCTCCTTAAAGATTCCTTTAATATCAATTTCACGGAGTATTTTGCCTTTTTCTTCTATATATCTTATAGTTCTATATATACCTTATTGTCAGGCTGATATAAAGATCAGTAATCCATTTTTAATAATTGTTATTCTGACTAATGTGAATTACAAGTCTTTCACATTATATTTAAGGTACATATTGCAGGGAATTAGGGCCCTTATAACCACCAGTGTTGTCCTCCATCCACCTCTGTTCCCAGCATCATCTCATATCTCCCCACTTTGCCTCCTAGATGGCTAAAGTAACAGGCACCCTTTGTGTACAGCTTGTTGTAGATTTGTTATCTTGATTCTGTTCTTGTCGACTTTGGGATTGGTGTTTAGGTCTGATCATTGTTAATTTCCACTCAATATTCAAGCAACTGTTTTCTCCTGGTATCATCCACTTTTTTTCCCCTCAATTATGAGGCAGAACCAGATGATTCAAGTTCTCTGATTCTGTCGGAAAAAAAAAAGAAAAGAAAAGAAAAATGGCTGTAAGAGGCTAGCTAGAAGTTATAAATATCATTTAAAAAGAATAAAGAGGTAAAATAAAACAAAAAAAGCAATGGCAAAAATACACAACAGCAACAAAAAAGAACAACAAAATAATAATAAAACAAAAAAAAAGGAGAAATAAAGAGGAGAGCTGATTGACATGGTTTTTTGTTTTTTTGTTTTGTTTTGGTTTTGGTTTGGCGATTTTAGAAAGGAAATTACCTGGGTCTAAGAGATACAGGGTTTCTCCACCCTTGAAGCTCACTGTCTTTGGAACAAGTACAAGCTCCAGACATGCTCATTATTGTATTGCAAGGTCTTTTTGTGATGTCAGGAAATGTTCTGCTCAATTGTGGCTGACAAAATCAGTCCTCTGTAATTAGAGATCTTGGTATTTGCACAGGTTATAGGACGTGGTCTAAGATAGAGTCTTTATGGCTCTAGTTCTGCTTCTTCACGGTTGTTGTAGTCAGTCTTGTGTAATTAGCAATCTTGGTTTTTGCACAAATCCTAGGATGAAGTCTATGATAGAATCTTTTCTTATGGCTCCAGAAGTTCTCTTTACTCTTGTTTGTCAAAGCCAGATCTCTGGAATTAGAGATCTTCACTTTTGTAAGAATCCTAGGCTGAAGCCTAAGCTAGGGTTTTTCATACTGGTCCCAGGAAGAGCTCTGTTCAGTCAGAGTTGTCAATGTCTTCTGTAATTAGTGGAATGATCTTTAATTCATTTTGATCTGGCCTTTACACCTGGTGTTAAATGGAGTCTGAGTTCATTTGTTTGCATGTGACTGACCAGTTGTCTCAAAATCACTTGTTGAAGAGGCTTTCCTTGCTGCATTTTGCGTTTTTTGCCCCATTATCAAAGATTAATTGATTATATGTCTGGGGGACTTTCTCTGAATATTCAAGTCTATTCCACAAATCTGATGGTCTGTATTTATTACAATACGATGCTGTTTTAATGACTATTGCTTTGTAATACAATTTTAAATTGGGGAAATTGATGCCTCCTATCTTCTTTTTCCTAAGGGTTGCTTTAGCTATTCCTGGATGTTTATTATTTCAAATGCATTTCAGGAGTGTTTAATCAACTTATTTGAAGAATTTTTGTGTTAGTAATTTTTTTATATTTGTTTAAAGGAAATATATCACAAACTTGACACAATTGATCATAATACATTTGTTTTGGGAAGAACAAAAAATAAAAAAAAAACTAATGAGAAGAGAAACAAAAGGTTCAGTAGCAAGTATATCTTTGAAAATCATTGAATCACCAATTAACTTATCAAAGGCCTAGCAGAAGGTTTAATAAGCTTTTCTTCTTCTTTCTAAGAATAAGAGTTAAAGAAGTACAGCAAAAAAAGTGTTAGAGTGGCAATTGTTGTTTGCATAGGCACAGAAAAATAAGGGGACATGGAAAAGAAAAGCTTTGGCCTACATCAAGGAGATCTTATCCCTGAAGTTTTCTGGCATAAGACCATTTCTAGACTCCAGGCATACTAGGTTGTCCAACCCTAGCCATTGTCTGTAGTGACAATAAACCTCTTTATCTCCACCCCCCACAATCACTATTGTTGGTGTCAGGTTTCTGTAGTTAAAGATCCTGGAATCTGCATATCCTACATAGAAGTCAGGATGATGTGGAGCATCCTCTAGTTTCACCTCACAATTAGAGGGCAATGAGGATAGCCCTGACCTGAAAGCAGTTAGTTGTTGTTGTAGTTGTTATTTCTTCTCAGTATTAAGGGATCTCTCTTTGGAGTAGGTCAATGCCAGGGCAGTGGTAGGGTCTTCCGTGGTAAAAGATTGCTCCCAACTGATGTTATAGATAGCCAGGATTGTTTTGTAGATGGCATCCTGGTTCAGGGGTGAAAGGACAATGCCCATTCTTCTGAGGCCTGAGCCATGTCATTATGACAATGTCATTATGACAGTGTAAGGTCCCAGTGCATTACAAGATTTGTGTGTTCCTATCTCTATTAGATAAGGACTTGCCTTATCTATTAGATAAGAACTTGTTAAAGAAAAACTTTAATAATTGGGAATTAAACAGCCTGCTACTGAACAATCAGTGGGTCTGAGATGAAATCATAGAGGAAATCAAAACTTTTCTGGAAACAAATGATAATAAAGACACAAACTACCATAATCTATGGGACACAGCAAAAAGTGGTCCTGAGAGGAAAATGTATAGCTTTGCAAGCACACATCAGGAAGGAAGAAGAGGCATACCTGAAAAACTTAATGACGCATCTCATAAAATTAGAAATTGACCAATAAAAGGAACCAAAAATAGGGAGACAAAAGGAAATAGCAAAGCTGAAAGCAGAAATCAATGAAGTGGAAACTCAAAAAACCAATCCTAAATGTCAACGAAAGCAGAAGTTGATTTTTTGAAAAAAAAAAAAAAAAAAAAAAACAAGATTGATAAACCATTGGCAAAACTCACAAAGGAGAGAAACCTGATAACACATATTAGAAATGAAAAGGGTGAGATCACGACAGATATTGCAGAGATCCAAAGGGTAATCAAAGATTACTTTGAGAAACTTTATGCTACTAAACATGAGAACTTAGAAGAAATGGATAACTTCTTGGACACTTATAACCTTCCACAGTTAAGTAAGGAGGATGTAGCATATATAAACACCCCAATCACAATGAGGAAATTGAAACTGTAATCAAATGTCTGCCTAAAAAAGAAAAGCCCAGGCCCAGATGGATTTACTAATGAATACTTTCAAACCTTTCAAGAGGAAGTACTACCAATCCTAACCAGGCTTTTCGATGAAATTGAAAAAACAGTAACACTCCCAAACAGCTTTTATGAAGCCAACATTACATTGATACCAAAACCAGACAGAGATGCCGCCAAAAAAAAAAATTACAGACAAATATCCCTAATAAATGCAGATGCAAAAATGTTCAACAAAATCCTGGCAAATAGAATCCAATGCATCATCAAGAAGATCATACACTACGACCAAGTAGGTTTCATTCAAGGAATGCAAGGATGGTTTAACATCCGTAAATATATCAACATCATACACAACATCAACAACAACAACAACAACAAAATGAAAATTACATGATCATATCAATAGGCACAGAGAAAGCATTTGATAAGGTCCAACACCCATTCTTGATCAAAACTCTCAGCAAGATGGGAATGGAAGGAACCTTTCTCAATATAGTTAAGGCCATCTATGACAAGCCTGTGTCAAATATTACCCTCAATGGAGAAAAACTAAAAGCTTTCTCTCTAAATTCTGGCACAAGACAAGGCTGTCCTTTCTCACCACTCCTATTCAATATAGCACTGGAAGTACTTGCTATAGCGATTAGGCAAAAAAAAGATATCAAGGGAATCCAGATAGGAAAGGAAGATGTCAAGCTCTCGCTGTTTGCAGATGACATGATACTCTACTTAGAAAACCCTAAAGACTCTACCAAATAGCTTCTAGAAACAATAGACTCATATAGCAAGGTAGCAGGCTTCAAAATTAACACACAAAAATCAATGGCCTTCCTATACACCAATAGTAATAAGGAAGAAATGGACATTAAGAAAACAACCCCATACATAATAGTGCCACACAAACTCAAATATCTTGGAATCAATTTGACTAAAAATGTGAAGGACCTATACAAAGAAAACTATAAAACTCTGCTCCAAGAAATAAGAGAGGACATGCATAAATGGAAGCACATACCCTGCTCATGGATTGGCAGGATTAACATAATTAAGATGGCAATACTCCCCAAAGCATTGTACAGATTTAATGCGGTCCCTCTAAAGACACATATGACATTCTTCAAAGAAGTGGATCAGGCACTTTTGAAATTTATTTGGAACAATAAACACCCTAGAATAGCTAAAGCAATCATTGGAAAAAAGAATATGGAAGGAATTACTTTCCCCAACTTTAAACTTTACTACAAAGCAATAGTTATCAAAACAGCATGGTATTGGAATAAGGACAGGCCCTCAGATCAGTGGAATAGGCTTTAATACTCAGAAAATGTTCCCCAGACATACAATCACCTAATTTTTGATCAAGGAGCAAGAAATCCTAAAATGGAGCAAAGAAAGCCTCTTTAACAAGTGGTGTTGGCACAACTGGCTAGCCACTTGCAAAAAATTGAACTTAGACCCCCAGCTAACATCATGTACGAAGGTAAAATAAACACCCTCAAATAGCTAAAGCAATCATTGGGAAAAGGAATATGAGAGGCATTATTTTCCCCAACTTTAAACTTTAGACAAAGCAATAATTATCAAAACAGTGTGGTATTGGAATAAAGACAGATCCTCAGATCAGTGAAATAGGCTTGAGTATTCAGAGAATGTTCCCCAGACAAACAATCACCTAATTCTCAATAAAGGAACAGGAAATCCTAGATGGAGCAGGGAAAGCCTCTTCTACAAGTGGTGTTGGCACAACTGGCTAGCCACTTGCAAAAAATTGAACTTAGATTCCCAGCTAACATCATGTACGAAGGTAAAATCCAAATGGATTAAAGACCTCGATATCAGACCCAAAACCATAAGATATATAGAACAACAAATAGGCAAAACACTCCAGAACATTGAGACTACAGGCATCTTCAAGGAGGAAACTGCACTCTCCAAACAAGTAAAAGCAGAGATTAACAGATGGGAATATATTAAGCTGAGAAGCTTCTGCACCTCAAAGGAAATAGTGCCCAGGATACAAGAGCCACCCACTGAGTGGGAGAAACTATTCACCCAATACCCATCAGATAAGGGGCTAATCCCCAAAATATACAAGGCACTGACAGAACTTTACAAGAAAAAAAATCTAATCTCATCAAAAAATGGGGAGAAGAAATGAACAGACACTTTGACAAAGAAGAAATACAAATGGCCAAAAGACACATGAAAAAATGCTCCCCATCACTAATTTGCATCAGGGAGATGCAAATCAAAACAACGATGAGGTACCACCTCACACCACAGAGAATGGCACACATCACAAAGAATGATAATAAACAGTGTTGGCGGGGATGTGGAGAGAAAGGAACTCTTATCTACTGCTGGTGGGAATGCTGTTTAGTTCAACCTTTATGGAAAGCGATATGGAGATTCCTCCAAAAACTGGAAATCGAGCTCCCATAAAACCCAGCTATACCACTCCTAGGAATATACCCTAGGAACACAAAAATACAATACAAAAATACCTGCCTTACACCTATATTGTTTGCAGCACTATTTACCATAGCAAGACTCTGGAAACAACCAAGATGCCCTTCAACAGACGAATGGCTAAAGAAACTGTGGTACATACACACAATGGAATATTATGCAGCTGTCAGGAGAGATGAAGTCATGAAATTTTCCTATATATGGATGCACACGGAATCTATTATGCTGAGAGAGAGAAATATGCAGAATGGTCTCACTCATCTATGGGTTTTAAGAAAAATAAAAGACATTTTTGCAATAATAATTTTCAGACACAAAAGGAAAAGAGCTGGAAGTTACAGCTCACCTCAGGAAGCTCACCACAAAGAGTGATGAGTTTAGTTAGAGAAATAACTACATCTTGAACTGTCCTAATAATGAGAATGTATGAGGGAAATGGAAAGCCTGTCAAGAGTACAGGTGGGGTCGGGTGGGGAGGAGGGAGATTTGGGACATTGGTGATGGGAATGTTGCACTGGTGATGGGTGGTGTTCTTTACATGACTGAAATCCAAACACAATCATGTATGTAATCAAGGTGTTTAAATAAAATATATATATAAACTATCTTTTTGTCTTTAATTGTTTGTATATAGAAAGACATGGACTTTTGTTTACTAAGTTTGTAGCTTGTTACTTTACTATATAAATATATTGTTTTAGGCACTTTACTATGGTCTTTATGATTTTCTACATATAGTATGCCATCTGTAAACAGTGAGAGCTTCACTTATTTCTTTCTTATCTGGGTGCATTGATAGTTTTTTCCTTGTCTTCTTGCGATAACAAGTACTTCTGGTATAATATTGAATAGAAGTGGCAAGAGAGGCAACCTTGTTTTCCCATTGATTGAGTATAATGTTTGCCATGAGCTTGTGGTAAGTGGTTTTGACTATATTGAAGAAGATCCATCAATTACTGTCTTTTAGAGAGTTGTTTTATCATGAAAGGTAGCTGAATTTCATTAAGTGCTTTCTTTGCACCTATTGATATGATCATATTATTTTCTTATATTGATATAGTGTACCACATTATTTGACTTGCATATGTTAAACCATCCTTTTATTACTGTGATGAATCCTACTTTGTCGTGATGTATATAATTTTCTTTATATTTTCTTTTCTTTCTTTCTTTAGTTTTTTGTGGGGTCACACCCGGCAGCGCTCAGGGGTTACTCCTGGCTCTATGCTCAAAAATCGCTCTCAGCAGGCACTGGGGACCATATGGGATGCCAGGATTCGAACCACCATCGTTCTGCAAGGAAGGCAAACACTCTACCTCCATGCTATCTCTCTGGTCCCATATATAACTTTCTTGATGAGTACTTGTTTCGCATTTTCTAGTATTTATTGAGGATCTTTGTATCTCTGTTCATCAAAGAAATCACATGTAATTCTCTTTTTTGGAGGTGTCTTTGTTTTGGTATCAAAGTGATGTTAACTAGGTAGATGTTAACTTCATATTTCATATTTTTAAATTTCCTCATATTTTCCTCTAGCTCAAGTCTTCATTCCAATAATTTTCCGAGTATTTTTATTGTGATATTAATACCCAGGGGTCCTTGAGGACAGCACAATTGGTATTACCAAGTATTCAATCACTTCAAGCAGTTAAGCCCCATAAAGCAATACCTTATGATTTTCTATGGCTATCAAACTGATATAGTTAAGAAAGGACATACGGAGTTTGACCAAACTCTGTATGTTGTTGCTCATGCTATATTCACTTTCCCAATTAATGCATTTCCCTAGATTCCTTTTCCAGTACTTATTTTTGTTGTTGTTTATAAATTTATTCTTCAATTTCTGTATTGAACCAATAACTTTTCAACATTTTGTTTAGTTTCCATATATTTTTGGCTGTCACTTCCAAAATGGTTCCAGAACATTAGAATCCATAACTTGAGCACAACTAGACAAAAGCAAATATGAAAATCATACTGGAGTTGACTTTTACTTTTACATGACCTGTGGAACAGAATGGGGTACAGATCCAAATTACGCAGGGAATCAGAGCTTAATTTGACATAAAAGGTCTTTTAAGGTGCACCTACCACCAGCTTTTTTCTATGCCTTATTATGTTTTAAAAATAGAATTTATATAGTTGCAGAAAATATTTCTTTCATTTTAACCTGTGTTTACATATGTACTTTAATTAAAGTCTGTTCACTGTGCTCTGGAGATCACAATTGAAATTACCCTGGAGCAAACTTCTTTAAATGGTGGAAAGGACAGTGTCTCAAGTGGTTTTATTGAAGATGACATGAGAATCCCTACATTTCTAAATAAGACCAAAGGCCATTGACCTGTTGAATATATATATATATATTTTTTTTTCACTACTCATCTGAAAATACTTTTAAAACCTGTTAGCATTCAAATTTTCTCTCAATCATATTTTACATCTTGTTTTAGAGATAATGATAATATATGTTCTTTTTTGGGGTAAGAATACAAAACTTACTAAAATGCTTAAGTACAAATATCAGTTATACCTTATTCTTTGGGTAATTAATTTTATAACAGAAATAACTTAGCTGAAAAATGGATAATGAATTATTTGAAGAACATAGCAGGCACAGAGAAATGCTGTAAATATTTTATAGCTGTAACTTGTAGTTTCTGTTGCCCTATAACTGTGTTATTGAAAATGTATAAACAGCTTATAAATATTAAGTCAAAATTATTTTCAAACTTTTAATAAGATAAACTTGGAAAATTCACATTAAAATCTTATTGGAACAAGAGCAATAGCACATTAAGATAGAACCTGTGTTTGTTCCCCTGTACCACACATGGTTTCCTGAGTCCCATCAGGACTGATGCCAGAGAACAGAGCCAGGGTTGGGTCCTTATGGCCATTAGATGCAACCCCAAACCAATAACTCCCCCAAATCTGATTACAATCAGATTTATCCATAGTTATCCATAGTTATCCATTATCTTTCATTTTTGTTTTTATTTATTTTAACAGTATCTTATAATTTTCAATGTATATCTTTTTACTTCAATTATAGGTTTTCATCGTTACTTTCTCTTTTATTGAAAACGACTGTAAGTAAATTGTTTCTTAATTTTTTACTTAATATTTCATACCCAAATGCAACAGATGTATCTATATTAGTCCAATAATCTTTCAAATTACAAATTATTTTTATTGTAAATTTTGTGGAGCATATGAGTATTTCTATGATTATTATATTTTGCTATATTCAAATGTTTTCCTCCTTATTTTCCTATATATTATTTATATTTTTTTTGCCTAATTCTTAATGAACCTAATTATGTTGAGATATTATACTTTTTATATTTCTAGCTATTTAGTGATCATTTAATATTTGTATGATACATTTTGACAAATGCTTTATGGCATCAATTCATAAAATTTGTGTCTTTCTTTTTGTTAATGTGTCATAATAATTAATTTTGTTCATCTATATTCATTGAAAAATTCTTAGCTTTTATTTCTTTGTTTAGTTGATTTGTCTATGGTCCTTTTATAGTTCTTCGAGTATATCCATTGTCCTGATATTTGTCCTAATAATGATGTCTGATATTTTACATCGATTTTAATTTTATTTTAAACATTTCTTTTTTTCCCTTTCCTTTTTAGCCATTGTTTACATTTTATATTCTACTTGAGATATTATTTCTTCTAAAAGGTTCAATATACTTACTAGTTATGATTTTGATATTTTATTGGGTTTCATTCACTTTGTTATTCACATTCAGTATCTCAGATTAAAATATGAAGCATTTTTATACCTTGAGTTTGTTTCTCTCTAGTTTAGAGCTTATACTTTGTTAAGTTTCATTTTTTGGGGGGCCCAAACCTGGCGGCTCTCAGGAATTACTCATGGTCTGTGCTCCATAAATACTGCTGGCAGGCTTAGTGACCACATGGTATACCAGGGATCGAACCCAGCTTGGCTGCTTGCCAAGCCTAACTGCCCTGCTATTGCTCTGGCCCCAACTTTGTTAAGTTTTACTATGATGACTCTTCTATATTATTTGTTCAATTCTCCTGGTTTTTTTTTTCCTCATGTCTTCAGTGAACTCCATTTTATTTTTACACCAGTTGTTTGTACTTTTAAATACAAAGGCAGCTTAATTGGCTTCTTTTGTTTTCTACAGTTGGTTCTGTGGTTTTGTTATTGGTATCATCATATATTTAGATTGTGACTAGATTACGAGTCAAGACTAACTACCGTAATGATATAAACATTGATATTGATGGAATGAAGTAAAAATGAACTCCTATGCCTATGTTTCCACAACCACATCCAATCCAATTTGTGTCCCCCAAATTGTAGTGTAGTCTTTTGCATCTGGAGTATGTCCAGATCTCTGTACTAACAGCATAAAAAAGTACAGGGGAACCATTATTTCAAGCCGCTTCTGAGCTAAAACACTAGCACTCAGCTTTATCTTTTATCCCAGAGATCAAATTCTATAAACAGTGAAGTCTTTTGTTTTCTGTCTAAAAAAATATAAAGAATTGGATGTTCAACTCTGTCTTTTCCAAGCACATCCTTTCCATATCATGAAGCATTGCCTGTAAAAATACGCCCTTTCCAATATTAAAGACAGATTGTGTGCAACATTCTATATCACAGATATATTTACTAACCAACCCATCCTATTTTAACCTTGTACAGTATTTGGCTGGATACATGGAAATTTTTTCTCAAGCAAGCTAAGCTGTGAGTTAATTAGGCTTTCTTTCTGCAAAAAATCTTTTATTTCTGCCTTAATTTATTAGGGAGATTTGTTTGCTGGCATCTATTTCTGCCATTTAACTAGAGTGCTCTGGGTACTAAATATGTAAATGTTTCATGGGAAACATTTTAAAATACAGTTAATTTATAAGGTAAACCACTTGGAAACAATATTTAAAAGGAAAGATGTAGGACTGTCCCTATTTAATGTTTACAATCTATTAGGGTCATAAGATTAAATAATTAAATATGTAAATTAATGAAAATTTAGTAATTATTTTCTAACATAGTACATAGCTTCCTCTCTACCATTGTTTATCAAATTTAGAACAATATTTTTTCTTTGGCTAGGGTATTGGACCACACCCAGTGGTGCTCAAAACTTATGACTGGCTATGAGCTTTTGCATCATTCTTAATGTTACTGTGGAGACCATCTGAGATTCTGTAGCTTGAATTAGCATTGGCTACATGCAAGGCAAATTTCTTAACTACTCTATCTGTCTAGTTTTATCAAAATAATTCTTGAAATAGACATGGGGGAAATTCAGTTTAATTGTCCTCTGAACTTTGTTCAATGTTTTATTTTCTGAATAATTAACTAAATACATTTTATAAAATAATCCCATTAAATGACTTTATTAAAAAGACATTAAAAGTTCCATTAAAAAGTACATTAAATAATACACTACTACATTAAAAGAGTAGTGTGGAGTGAGGCATGACCCTTAGACTTACATAAATCATGTTTGAAGAAAAATATGCAATATACCCATTATATTAACATATGGGTAAGTTTTCTGTTCAATTTCTATAAAATTTAATGACTTTAAATTTTATTCAGGTATTTTTCTATGTATAAGCTAGTTTAATATCATATTTTGGAATAGTTTAAAAGGAAAGAAAAGCACATGTAAAATAACAGGTGATAGGGAAATAATAGGGATCCAGGGGTCTCGGTTACACTGGTGGTGTTGGGAAGGACAGAACTAAATATACAAACCGCAGAATCAACAACACTGAGATTATGAGATGCAAACTTTAACAACCAAACTTAGAAGGTGCCTGTTACGATGGCAGGCAGGGGAATGGGGAGGTACGGATGGATTCTTGGTATATTGGGTGGTTGACAGTGTTGGTGGTATTGGTGCTGAAACATTGTATGTATAACACTTAGCTATGTAATTTTTGTAAATCATAATGTTTTAAATAAAATATTTAATAAAATAATCAATGAAATAAATTATTATAAAATGATTTAAAAGAAAAGCAAATGATTTTATTTTTTACTTTTGCATTTATAGTCAATGACTATCGTATTTTGAGAAAATGACCAATTCCACCATGGTGACTGAATTTCTTCTTGAAGGCTTTGGTAATGTGTGGGAGCTAAGATTGCTGAATTCCATGATATTTCTGCTTCTATATTTGTTAACTCTTCTTGGAAATTTTCTCATTGTCACAGCCACCACATTTGATCAGACCCTTCACACTCCTATGTACTTCTTTCTCAGAAATCTTTCTGTGCTAGACATATGCTACATTTCTGTCACTATACCCAATGCCTGTGTGGCCTCACTGACCAACAATAGGACAATTTCAATAGCTGGCTGTGCAACTCAAGTATTCTTAGTAATTTACTTTGCAATTGTAGAGATAATGTTTCTCACAATCATGGCCTGTGATCGCTATGTAGCCATCTGTCAACCACTCAACTACCCAGTCATTATGAATTACCAATTTTGTGTCAAGATGACACTGACTTCCCTGATCAGTGGCCTAATTTATTCAGGGGTGCACACAGGCAACACGTTCCGTTTGCCCTTCTGTCAGTCTAATGTCATTCATCAGTTTTTCTGTGACATACCTTCTTTGCTAAGACTCTCCTGCTCTGATACATTTAGTAATGAAATACTGATTCTTGTATCTGCAATTGTGGTTTGTGGTGGCTGCTTTATCTTTGTTGCCATTTCATATATTTGTATATTTTCTACCATGCTCAAGTTTCCAACTGGAGAACGAAGAAAGGCCCTTTCCACCTGTGTCCCTCACATCGTTGTGGTTTCTGTCTTTCTAATTTCAATAGCTTATGTATATCTAAAACCTTCAGTGATCTCTGAAACAATTCAGAACATTGTTCCTTCTGTACTTTATACCATTGTTCCTCCACTGTTGAATCCCATCATTTATAGTCTTAGAAACAGACAGGTAAAGGAAGCAGTGAAGAAAATTGTGTTTAGAAAGATATATTCAAGAAAATTATGAAAATTTATTTAGCTTTTTCCAATTTTTCATGTGTAAAACTTAATAATAAATATTTCATCTATAAGTTTTAAATATTATACTACTTAGACCTCCAACAACAGATGAGTGAATGAATCATGAAGATGTGGTACATATACTACATAACTGTAAGAAAATATGAAATCATGTAATTTGCTGCAAACTGGATAGAACTGGAAGATAATATGTTAAATAGTCAGTCAGAAAAAGGATAAATACAAGTGTTGTCACTTATATGTAGTATTTAGAATACTGCATAAAGAAATACCATGTCTTAAATAGGGGTGTTGAGAACACTCTAGGGTCCAGAATATAGTTGAGGAGAAGGAAAGAAATTGAATGAAGGAAAAAAAAGACACATACGAAATAATGGGGAACAGAGGGTGGGGATCTCAAGTGCATTGGTGGTGTTAAGAAAGGACAGAATTAGTGTTAGAGCTCTTTTATAGTTTGTCTAGCAGGCTTTCTGGGCTGCTCCCAGAGGCCACTTTATGTAAAAACCTGAAAAAGGAAAAAGAAAGGACAAAACTAAATATTCAAGCTAGAGTCAACAACAGTGAAATCGTGAGACCTAAACTCTAACAACTAAAACTTAAAAAGCTTCCTGTTATCATGGAAGCCTGGGGTGGGGTGGTGGTGGCATTTGATGGACTATGGGAATATTGGTGGAGGAAGGTTCACAGTTGTACTGGGATTGGTCTTAAAAAATTGTGTGTCTAAAACCCAACTATGAATAACTTTTTAAATCACAATGATTTAAATAAAAATTAAAATAAATATGCTATTTGTACCAGTATCACATTATTAAAACCTGAATAAACAATCATTTAAGATATGTTTGTTAATCCTATGTAAGATGTTTATAAAAATTTAGTTATCAAATCTATATTTTAAGAAATGTATTATAAATAACCATCTATGTTGAATATAATACAATGCTCAAAATACTGTAGATCATTGCTCTTTACAATTTTGATTATTAAATATTTAGAAATATCAATAGGTTGAATAATCAAACAAAAATGGAGCCCAATAAAAATTAGGAGAAAGGCCTAATTATCTGATATTTACTGGTTAAAATGTGAGAGGAATTTATATTTAATTTGTTACCAAAAATCAATTTCATTATTTGAACATAAACAACAATGTTTATCATTACAATATTTGATGAATTATATATGTAATGAAACTAATACTGTGTGGGGTGTGAAGCATAAAATATGCATTTAAATAAAAGTAGGGTTCAGAGATGAAGTATTAATGTTGTCTTTTTTCCTTGCATGAGGTTTTGGTCCCCAACAATGATGCAATCCTTTGAGTACTGTAAGGAATAATCACTGAGTACAGAGACAGGAATAAACCCTGAGAATTGTTGCTTATGGACCAAAAAGTCAAACAAACATATAAATTGGGACTACAAAAAATCAAATAACTTTTCTTAAATGGAACATTTTTCTGATATTTATTGAGATTAAATATTTCTCCTCCCATTGGATGTATGTGTTATTATTTTAAAAGCTCCATGAATAATAATTTTCAAAGAATAAAATGTTTTTTAATTACATTATTGTTTTCTTTTTCTTATTGGGGAGGCACACTCTAGAAATGCTCTGGGCTTACTTCTAGCGCTATGCTGAGAGAATATTCTTGTAGTCTTGGAGGACCATATAAGTACATTGGATCAAACTGGAACAGTTTCATTCAAGGCAAGTGACCTAACTACTATACTATCATCATGGCCTCAATTTTTTGCTTTTTATTTATTTATTTAAAAATAATTTTTATTATGACCAATGTGAATTACAAGTCTTTCACAGTTATATTTAAGATATATAGTGACAATCAATTAGGACCACTCCCACCACTAGTATTGTCCTCCCTCCACCCTGTTCCCAGTATGCATCACATACCACTCTTGCCCCCTTGACTGCTTTAACAGGTCCCCTTTGTGTATAGCTTGTTGTAGATTGGGTTATGTTGATTCTGTTGTTGTTGATTTTGGGTTTGGTGTTTTGGCCTGATCATTTTTTATTTCCACTCAATTTTCATGCAATTGTATGTTCCTAATACCTCCACCACCACCACCCCCCATCGATTTTTGAGGAAGAACAAGATGATTCAAGTTCTGTGGCTTTGTTGGAAAAAAAAATTTGGAGGAGTCCATCTAGAAGCTGTAAATATAGATTTAAAAGAAGAAAGAAAAGGAAAAAACTAAACCAAAACAAGCAATGACAAAATGTATAGTAACTAAAAAAAAAGGAACAAAACAACAACACCAAAAAAAGACCTTGCCGCACTAACTCCCTTTCTTTTCCCCCCTCTATTTTGCAAGTTACTTATAATATATTCTTCTGAAATATATATTTTTTGCTTTATTTCCATGTTACTTATATATTTTTATGGAATTGATGAAATAGCAGTTTTCTTTGATATAGAACCAGTATTGTTTTAAGTAATTTTATTATAATATCCATTGTTTGATTTTGAGCATTCAAGCATATTTTTTGATGCTTAATGTGTTTTTGTATTTTTTTTAAATTTTTATTTTGACCATAGGTGCTTACATATCTTTCACAGTAGTATTTTAGGTACATATCAACATTAAATCAAGGGAATACCCATCACCAAATATGTCCTTCCCCCATTCCAGTTCCCTTTCTACAACCCATATACCCCACCATCACCCCCTGGGCTGCTAGAGTAGGTGGTCCCCTCTTTGTCCTGCTCACTATTAGTGATCATATATCTGTTTGGTCCTGATGCCCTCCCTTGTTTCTCCCTCTATTTGCGAGGCTGAGCTAGCTAAATCGAGTTATGTGGTTTTGTTTGAGGGAAAGAAAAGCAATAGAATGGGGTAAAAAATAAGAAAAAATTAAAAAATCAAATATGCCTGAAAATTGGGTGGAGTCCTTCTCAGTTTTGAGAGAGGACATGAAAAAGGTAATTTAAACACCACAACACTACCGAAAGAAACTGTCAAATTAAATATCCAGTGAGCACTACAGCAATAAAGACAAGCACCCACACAACTAGTCTCGGTTCCTGAAATCAAAATCATGCTGGAGTGCACAAAGAAAGAGAAAGATAAGATAAAATAAAATAAAATAAAAATGGAGATCTCAACTCTCAATATCTACACCAAAATAATGGATGTCAAAAAAGAAACAATAGGTCAATATCAATAAATATAATATGTGGAAAATGATTATTTTGTGTGTTTTTTTATTCTTTTCCCCCCCTGCATAGGCACAAGTAACTATTGGGGTTATTATAGAGGAAATTCCCTGGCCTAGGAGACTACAGGGTTTCTCCCACTCCTGAAGTAATACTGTCATGGTATTAACTATAGACTCCTTGCATGCATCATTTACTCTCCCCTTCGTGCTTTTGTGGTGTATGAAGACTTCTGCTTCGTCATGGATGGTAAAATCAGACCTCTGTATCTTGAGATCTTGGTGACTGTGCAGCTCAGGGAATGGAGCTTATGATGAAGTCTTTCTTTGTGGTTCTAGCAGTTCTGCTTTTTCAGTGTCGTTTTAATCCATCTTCTGTAGTTGGTGGTCTGGGACAGAGTCTTTCGTTATGTTTCTGGAAGACCGTTCACTTGCGGTTGTCTCAGTCAGACCTCTGGAATTGGAGATCTTGTTTGTTGAACAGATTGTAGACCAAAAGCTAGGTTAGAGCTTGTTGTTGTTGTTGTTGTTGGTCCCGGGATCAAGCATATTTTTTTAAAAATAATTTTTATTGTGACCAAAGTGAATTATGAATGTTTCACAGTAATATTTAAGGTACATAGTGACAATGAATCAGGGCCATTCCCACCACCAGTGTTGTCTCCCCTCTACCTCTGTTTTCAGCATAAACCCCGTATCTCCCTCATTTGCCCCCTTGGACTGCTAGTGTAACTATTCCCTTTGTGCATAGATTGTTGCAGATTGGGTATTGATTCTTTTGTCATTGACTTTGGGTTTGGTGTGATAAATTTTTTATTTTCTCTCAATGTTCATACGATTGTTGGGTCCTGGTACTCTTCATTTCCCCCCTCAATTCATGAGGAAGAACAAGATGATTTTATTTATGGGATTCTATTGGGAAAAAAAATACTGGGAGGATTCCAGCGAGAGGGTATAAATATAAATTTAAAAGAGGAGAGGGGAAAAATAAAAATAAAACAAAAACAACCCCCCCAAATCACAACAACTACAAAAAAAGGACCCTGTTACTAAAAACAACTGCCATCATATAATAACCATGAGAACTAAAGAAAAAAAAATAAAAAGAAGAAAATGAAAAAGAAATAAACAGAAAAGAGAAGAAAAAAATAAATGAAAAGAAGAAAAAAACCCAAAAAGATGAAGAAAGAAGGGCTGGTCTTTTCTTTTTCTTTCTTTTTTCTTTCTTTCTTTCTTTCTTTCTTTCTTTCTTTCTTTCTTTCTTTCTTTCTTTCTTTCTTTCTTTCTTTCTTTTTTCTTTCTTTTTTCTTTCTTTCTTTCTTTCTTTCTTTCTTTCTTTCTTTCTTTCCTTCTTTTCTTTCTTTCTTTCTTCTTTCTTTCTTTCTTTTCTTTCTTTTCTTTCTTTCTTTCTTTCTTTCTTTCTTTCTTTCTTTCTTTCTTTCTTTCTTTCCTTTTTCTTTCTTTCTTTCTTTCTTTCTTTCTTTCTTTCTTTTCTTTCTTTTCTTTCTTTCTTTCTTTCTTTCCTTTATTTATTTATTTCTTTCTTTCTTTCTCACTCTTTCTTCTTTCTTTCTTTCTTCTTTCTTTCTTTCTTTCTCTCTTTCTTCTTTCTTTTTCTTTCTTTCTTTCTTTCTTTCTCTCTCTCTTTCTTTCTTTCTTTCTTTCTTTCTTTCTCACTCTATCTTTCTTTTTCTTTCTTCTTTCTTTTTCTTTCTTTCTTTCTTTCTTTCTTTCTCTCTTTCTTTCTTTCTTTCTCCCTCACTGTCGTTCTTTTTCTTTCGTCTTTTATTTTTTTCTTTTTTTTTCTTTCTCTCTCTTTCTTTCTCTCTCTTTCTGTCTCTCTCTTTCTTTCTCTCTCTTTCTTTCTCTCTCTCTTTCTTTCTTTCTTTCTCTCTCTCTTTCTTTCTTTCTCTCTCTTTCTTTCTTTTTCTTTCTTTCTTTTTCTTTCTTTCTTTCTTTCTTTCTTTCTTTCTTTCTTTCTTTCTTTCTTTCTTTCTTTCTTTCTCTTTCTTTCTTTTCTTCTTTCTTTCTCTCTTCCTTCCTTCCTATCTTCCTTTCTTCCTTCCTTCCTTCCTTCCTTCCTTCCTTCCTTTCTTTCTTTCTTTCTTTCTTTCTTTCTCCCTCACTCTTTCTTTCTTTTTCTTTCTTCTTTCCTTTCTTTCTTTCTTTCTTTCTTTCTTTCTTTCTTTCTTTTTCTTTCTTTCTTTCTTTCTTTCTTTCTTTCTTTCTCCCTCACTTTCTTTCTTTTTCTTTCTTCTTTCCTTCCTTCCTTCCTTCCTTTCTTTCTTTCTCTCTCTCTCTCTCTTTCTTTCTTTCTTTCTTTCTTTCTTTCTTTCTTTCTTTCTCTTTCTTTCTTTCTTTCTCCCTCACTTTCTTTCTTTTTCTTTCTTCTTTCCTTCCTTCCTTCCTTCCTTCCTTCCTTCCTTTCTTTCTTTCTTTCTTTCATTCGTTCTTTCTCCCTCACTTTCTTTCTTTTTCTTCCTTCCTTCCTTCCTTCCTTCCTTTCTTCCTTCCTTCCTTTCTTTCTTTCTTTCTTTCTTTCTTTCTTTCTCCCTCACTCTTTCTTTCTTTTTCTTTCTTCTTTCCTTTCTTTCTTTCTTTCTTTCTTTCTTTCTTTCTTTCTTTCTTTCTTTCTTTCTTTCTTTCTTTCTTTCTTTCTTTCTTTCTTTCTTTCTTTCTTTCTTTCTTTCTTTCTTTCTTTCTTTCTTGCTTTCTTTCTTTTTCTTCCTTCCTTCCTTCCTTCCCTTCCTTCCTCCTTCCTTCCTTCCTTCCTTCCCTTCCTTCCTTCCTTCCTTCCTTCCTTCCTTCCTTCTCTTTCTCCTCTCTCTCTTCTTTCTTTCTTTCTTTCTTTCTCTCTCTCTTTCCTTTCTTTCTTTCTTTCTCCCCTCACTTTCTTTCTTTTTCTTTCTTTCTTCTTTCCTTCCTTCCTTCCTTCCTTCCTTTCTTTCTTTTCATTCGTTCTTTCTCCCCCCCCTCTCTTTCTTTTCCTTCCCTTCCTTCCTCTTCCTCTCCTCCTATTCCTTCATTACTTCCTTTCACTTCCTTCTCCTTCCTTCCTTCCTTCCTTCCTTCCTTCCTTCCCTTCCTTTCTTCTTCCTTCCTTCTCTCCTTCCCTTCCCTTCCCTTTCTTTCTTTCTTTCTTTCTTTCTTTCTTTCTTTCTTTCTTTCTTTCTTTCTTTCTTTCTTTCTTTCTTTCTTTCTTTCTTTCTTTCTTTCTTTCTTTCTTTCCTTTCCTTTCTTTGTTTTTGCATAGTCACAGTAAGTAATGGGGGAAATTTTCTTGGCCTAAGAAATAGAAGATTTTTCTGTGGCTTGAAGCATACTGACATGGGGAACAACCTCCATATGCCCCATATGCTCATTTTCACACCCCAAGGTCTTTTATAATGTCAGGAGACTTTTCCCGCTCAGTTATGAATGATAAAAGAAGGCCTCTGTAGCTAGAGATCTTGGTATTCTGTACAGTCATAGGACGTCATAGGACGAAAGCTAGGATAGAGCTTTTGTTTTGTTTTTTTTGGGCCACCACCCAGTGATGATCAGGGATTTCTCCTCGATATGTTCCTCAGAAATTGCTCCTGGCTTGGGGAACCATATGGGACACGGGGGATCTAACTGTGGTCTGTCCTAGGCTGGTGCATACAAGACAGATGCCTTATACCCTGTGCCACTGCTCCAGTCCCTGATAGAGTCTTTCTTTATGGTTCTAGAAGTTCTGTTCCATCACTGCTGTTGTAATCAGTCTTTTGTAATTAGTGGTCTTGGTTTTTGCTCAGATCCTAGGAACACGTCTAGGATAGACCTCTCTTCATTATTGTATTTAGAAGTTCTCTCCCAGTCACAGTTGTCAAAGTCAGACCTCTAGAATCAGAGATCTTGGTTTTTGTACGAATCTTAGGTTGAAGCCTAGGCTAGGATCTTTCTTATTGGGCCCACAATAAGTTTTGCCGAGTCATGGTTGTCAAAATCAATTGTCTGTAGTTAGCTTATCTTGGTTTTTGCACAGAGTAAAGGATGACATGCCTTCTGATTTTATCATACCGTTAGGTGATGAGATAGGGCAACCCTCTCCTAGATCAAGTTATTGCCATTTCCTCATTGTCAGGATGTCATATCAAAAACTGTACAAGTTGGTGCCAGAGCGGTATTAGGAATTTCTCAGGGGAGTTTATTTGCTGGTGCTATTGCAGGAATCTGGGGTTCTTTGTTGGACGGTCACTGTCTGATCACATGGAGTTGGGTTCACATGACACATGTTCAGGGTGGGAGACGACCCTGTATTATAAAATATATGAGTTTTTATCCCTTGTAGATAAGAGCTTGTTTTTGTGCATAAGATTTCCCCTTTTTTAGAGTGTCTATTTAAAGGGAATGGTGCCATATTATATAGCTTGTCCATTTGGGGGAATAAGTATGACATGCTACCCAATCTCTGTGCTCTGGTTTTGACCTGAGCTTTTATCCCAGGCAAGACATTTCTTCTAGGTTTTTTGTACCAAGCAGAACCCAAAACAGGTGAAGAAAAAAAATAGAAGAAATAAATAAAAAAATAATTTGAAAAAAGTAATTAAAGAAAATAAGTGATGGAGCAGACTATCTTTCAGGAAGAGATATTATTATAGAGGTATTAAACATACAGAGAAATACATCCACATTAAGTCTCTTGAGATATTCTTGTGTGTGTGGTGTGAAATCCAGGGCACATTTTCATTCCACACTGTGGTCTTACTGAGTTTGATAAATGATTTGCAGCATTAAGAGATCAGGTAGTGTCCTTGAGCTGGCATCCTTCTGGAGCTGAACCCTGGTAGCATGCAAACAGTTCACATTTGGTGGGGGTGAGAAGAAGGGCCACATAAACATGAGTCAGCAGGCGTGTTGGTAGTGTCTTGTGTAGTTTCTAGTGTAGTTTCTTGCTGGGGCACAAGAAGTGGGGACTGAGAAGGTGTTCTTTCACTTTGGGAGCTGGGTGGTGGTTTATTGGGGCAGGGAGGTCAATATTGGTACCTAGTGTGTAAAGAAGTTAAATAAGGAAGGGATAATGAATCAGGATTGGGGGATGGGAGGATAGAATAATTTCTCTAGTGGAGGAGGCATAATATATAAGAGGCATGGATTGTTTACAATTTATATTTGGCAATCAGAGAGGAGTCCACTGTATACAAACTCATGCCACATATAGACAGACATTAGAGATCTATTCTTAAGTTGTTGGAGGCCTGACCCTCATAGGATGGATCTGAGCTTTTAAGAAATCTTGAATTAAGAAAAGATAAATAATTGCTAAGATATAGATTAGAAGAGAAGGAAAGGGAAAACAGAAGATAAGAGAGAAGAGAAAAGAAAGACAAGCAAATACACTAAAAATAAGTTAAAGAGTAAATTGGGCCAGTGTGTTGGAGTTCAAAGGTTCACAATTTCTAGGCACTTCATCAATGATGGGGGTGGGCTTTACTAAGTGAATGTTTCAAAGTTAGATAGTGGTCAGAGTATTTTAGGACAAGGATAGTTGTCACATCTAGAGTACTAAGGAATATGGTAGTGAGGACTATAAGAGGTGGCTATCCTATGAAGTATTGTCCACTGCATCTGATATATTGAGGTTCTTTTACTAAAAGGAAACTGCCAGTGTGGGTTTTATTTAACATAGATTTAATTGATGAATAAAAAGAAGGAAGAAGAGCAGGAAAGAAGTAGGAAGAGAAAAAATGATAGAGAAAAGAGAAAAAACAGAAATGGTAATTTGCAGAAACATATCATGAGTGGGACCTATAATGTAAGTCTGTGGTGTGCCATTGACTGTTTCAGTGGTCTGAATGATCATATGCTTTAGGTCCTAATAAAAGACATAAAACAAAAGGAAATTTTTAAATTGAAGTATTTTATCAAGATACTGTCACAAATAGCACTGTATATGGCAGTGGTCCTCAAACATTTTAAACAGCGGTACAGTTCATTGTCCCTCAGACCATTGGAGGGTCAGACTATAGAAAAAAACAAAAACTATGAACAAATTCAATTGCACAATGCAGATATCTTATTTTGAATTGAAGAAACAAAACGGGAACAAGTACAATATATGGCCCACAGGTCGTAGTTTGAGGATCACTGGTATATGGTATTTAGTATGATAGAGCATTGAGGCATAAATTCTGGGTGTCCACTCTTCGATTCCAAGAATCACTGTGAACAAAAGGTTATTTTATACCTGATAAAATTAAGGCATTAAAACGTATGGCTAGTAATCATTGCAGCAGGAGTTCCTGGCTTCCAATCAGATGGGAACGGAACGAACATTTCTCAATATTGTCAAGGAAATTTACCATGAGTTCATGGAATATATAGTAAATAATCATAAACTTAAAGTCTTTCCTCTAAAATCTGGGACAAGACAAGTTTTCTCCTTCTCACTACTCTTATTTAATATAGAAGTGGAAGTACTTGCCATGCTCAGTGGAAATAGTGATAGGACACAAAAGCCACCCATAAAATGGGAAAAACTAATCACCCACTACCCATTAGATAAGGAACTAATAACTCAAATATCAAAGTTACTGACTGAACTATATAAGAAATATAATCTAATTACATCAAAAATGGGGAGAAGTAATGAACAGACATTTTTATAAAAGAAGAAATACAGATGCCCAAAAGGTGCATGAAAAAATGCTCTTCATCACTTGTTATCAGGGAGATTCAAGTCAAACAACATTGATATATCATTTCACACCACAGAGTCTGGCACACATCACAAAGAACAAGAACAATCTTGTTGGCTGGATGTGGAGAGAAATGGACATTTATTTACTGCTGGTGAGAATGCTATCTAGTACAGCCTTTCTGGAAAACAATATAGCTGCTCCTCAAAAAAATTGGAAATTGAACTCCCATAAGGTCTAGCATACCACTCATAGAGATATATCCTAGGAACACAAAAACACAATACAAAAATGCCCTCTTATGCTTATATTCATTGCAGCTCTATTTAGAGTAGCCAGAACCTAGAAACAACCCAGATTCCTGACAACAAATGAGTGCCTACAAAACTGTGGTGCATTCACACAATGCATTAAATGCATCTGTTAGAAAAAATGAAGTTATGAAATTTGCTTATATATTTGGATATATATATTATATATATTTGAATATAGAGATTATTATGCTTAGGAAAAACGAGTCAGAAGGAGAGAGTTAGATACAGAATAGTCTCACTAATCTGTGGGATCAAAGAAAAAATAAAAGACAATATTTTAATGATATCCAGAGACACTAGAGACGAAGGCCAGGGTAACCCCTGAGCATCACCAGGTGTGCCCCCCCCCAAAAAAAAGAAAAGGAGAAAAAGAAAATTACATTGCTAAAATTTACATGGAATCGTGAAATACCTCAATAACTGGTGATAGTCTATAAAATAGGAAAGTGAGAGTGACTGAATTTGATGACTATAAATTATGCCATTGAGTTATAGCAATAAGATTGTGTTATACTAGGATACACACACATATATATGTAGAATCTTAGACAAATAGAATAGTATTGAGATCAAAGGGGTTAATCCTGGCAAAGAGAGCAGCAGTAGGGAAGCAGCACGGAGGAGTCTGAAGTTTAGAGTAACTCCTGCTTAGCGACACAAGAGTAAGAGTGACACCAGCAATGGAACCAGATACCTGGAGAAGGGACAAAGGCATATCATTAGACTGATTATCAGCACTGAGCGAGATCTCTGGGGAAAAATGGCAGCAGATAGACCCTAAAGAACAGAGGCTTGTTGGAAGCAGCGATTATGGCCACAGTATTCCCTGAGACAGTGTGAGTGGTGCCCTAAATTGATCCTGCAGCAGAATTGGGAATTGTGAAAAGAAGCAACAAGTCTGGGAACTGTGGAAAGTGGCAAGGGCGCATCAGAGTGGTTGAACTCGGGTTGCAAACATTAGTGCCTCAGGAAAGAACAGGAGCCAGCATGCAACTGGAGGGCACCAATTAACCATACCAATAGCTGTAGTACTAAGCTGATAAGAGTTGGGTAGAGGCAGAGGTGAAACTTCAATTGCTAGAGGCCATCTGGGAGTGCTGCCCTTACTCCATCCAAAAGCCTGACTCTGAGCAGCAGGACTCTGCATAGTCAGGTGGCCCAGAAATATCTGCCCAAGAGATACAGACATTAGCTTTGAGGGAGCAGGCTAAGGCTAAACCTGACAGAGGGCCACACAACAGTATGGCTGTGAGATGACCAACCAAAGCAGTGAGTCTGCAGCGAGGCTGATTTGTTTTGTGGTCCCACATTGATCCTAGGCAATAAGCCCCACAACAACACATAAAAAACACCACACACTACAAATGTCACAATGGGAAGACAATGCAAAGTCCCAACACAGCGAATAGAGATGATAGTTCTTTATTTTAAGAGAACTATCATTTACTTATATGTATCATTTACTTATATATATATATCTATATATATATATATATCTATATATATATATCTAATAAGGACTTGAGGGAGGAAATGTGGAGGATGTTTAAATAACTCAAGCAAACCATGTGATGAACTGAACAAATAGCAAATAAGATTCAAGAAGATATGAGAATAGAAATGAGAAAACATCAAACTGAAATAATGGGTCTGAAAAACCTGGTAGATGAAATAAAAAACTCACTGGAAAGCCTCACAACAGCGTTAACACCTAATGAGGACAGAATCAGTGAGATGAAGATGAGCTGCACAATACCTCCATACAACAAAAGAAATTGGAAAAGAATCTTAAATCAAATGAGCAGAGTATGCAAACAATCCTCAAAATAAAGTGAACAGACAAATTTAAAGAACAAGAGACTCTTGGGACAAATTCAACAAGAACAATGTAAGAATCATTGGGCTAGGTCAGAATAGAGTAATATAGTGACAAATCCTCACAGCTAATCTTTGTTAAAGGAGTCAACAATTAGAAATGGAACAAAGTTTCTTCAATGGTGTTGTAACAAATGGATAACCACATACAAGAAATTAAAGATAGATCCATATCTCAGACCTTACACAAAAGTCATTTCAAAGTGGTTTAAAGACCTTGAGATTAGTGCTCATGTCAGCAGCACATATACTAAAATTGGACCATACAGAGATTAGCATGGCTCCTGTGCAAGGATAACAAGAAAATTCATGAAGCATATTTTTCTTTTCTTTCTTTCTCTCTCTCTTTCTTCCTCTCTCTCTTTCTTTCTCTCTCTCTTTCTTTCTTTCTCTCTTCTTTCTTTCTTCTTTCTTTCTTCTCTCTTCTTCTTTCTTTCTTTCTTTCTTTCTTTCTTTCTTTCTTTCTTTCTTTCTTTCTTTCTTTCTTTCTTTCTTTCTTTCTTTCTTTCTTTCTTTCTTTCTTTCTTTCTTTCTTTCTTTCTTTCTTTCTTTCTTTCTTCTTTCTTTCTTTCTTTCTTTCTTTCTTTCTTTCTTTCTTTCTTTCTTTCTTTCTTTCTTTCTTTCTTTCTTTTTCTTTCTTTCTTTCTTTCTTTCTTTCTTTCTTTCTTTCTTTCTTTCGTCTTTCTTTCTTTCTTTCTTTCTTTCTCTCTCTCTCTCTCTTTCTTTCTTTCTTTTTTCCTTCCTTCCTTCCTTTCTTTCTTCCTTCCTTCCTTCCTTCCTTCCTTCCTTCTTTCTTTCTTTCTTTCTTTCTTTCTTTCGTCTTTCTTTCTTTCTCTCTCTCTCTTTCTTTCTTTCTTTTTTCCTTCCTTTCTTTCTTCCTTCCTTCCTTCCTTCCTTCCTTCCTTCCTTCCTTCCTTCCTTCCTTCCTTCCTTCCTTCCTTCCTTCCTTCTTTCTTTCTTTCTTTCTTTCTTTCTTTCTTTCTTTCTTTCTTTCTTTCTTTCTTTCTTTCTTTCTTTCTTTCTTTCTTTCTTTCTTTCTTTCTTCTTCCTTCCTTCCTTCCTTCCTTCCTTCCTTCCTTCCTTCCTTCCTTCCTTCCTTCCTTCCTTCCTTCCTTCCTTCCTTCCTTCCTTTCTTTCATTCTTCCTTTCTTTTATTCTCTTTCTTCTTTCTTTTAAAAAAGAGGGGCCGGGAAGGTGGCGCTGGAGATAAGGTGTCTGCCTTGTAAGCGCTACCAAGGAACGGACCACGGTTCGATCCCCCGGCGTCCCATATGGTCCCCCCAAGCCAGGGGCGATTTCTGAGCACATAGCCAGGAGTAACCCCTGAGTGTCAAACGGGTGTGGCCCAAAAACCAAAAAAAAAAAAAAAAAGAAAAAGGGGCCAGAGCGGTGGTGTGGAGGAGTAAGGCGTCTGCCTTACTAGCGCTAGCCTAGGATTGACTGCATTTGATCTCCCAGAATCCCATATGGTCCCCCAAGCCAGGAGCTATTTCTTTTTTTTAAAATAATTTTTATTTTGACCAAAATGTATTACAAATATTTCACAGTAATATTTTAGACATATAGTGACATTTAATCAGGGACATTCCCACCACCAATGTTGTCCTCTCTCCACCCCTGTTCCCAGCATATATCCCATATCCTCCTCCATTACCCCCTGGGCTACTAGTATAAGTAGTCCCCTCTGTGTCTATCTTGCTGTAGATTTGGTATCAATTCAGTTGTTGTTGGCTTTGGATTTAGTGTTTAAGTCTGATTATATTTCTGAAACCCCTGAGTATCACTGAGTATGGCAAAAAACAAAAAACAAAAACAAAAAAAAAACAACAAAAAAAAGGAGTAAAAAAGAAAGAAAAGACCTTGAGATCAAACCAAATCCATAAAGTTCATTTAAGAAAACATAGGCAGGGGTCAGAGCATTGGCACAAGGCATAAGGAATCTGCCTTGCACGCACTAGCCTAGGATGGACAGTGGTTCTATATGCGGCATCCCATATGGTTCTCCAAGCCATGAGTAATTTCTGAGCACATAGCCAGGAGTAAACCCAAAGTGTCACCAGGTGTGGTCCCCCCAAACAAAGAATAAACATAGGCAGAACATTCAAGACTTAGACCTCAAAGAAGTCTTTAATGAGAGGATTCCAATGGCAAAAGCTGTAGCATCAAACCTAAATAAATGGGAATACATCAAACTAAAATTTTTCTATATGGCAAAAAATACACAGGATAAAACTAGAAACAGCTAATTGGGAGAAAATTTTGTTCACTCAATACATCAGATAAGGTGTTGATATCTAGGATATACAAAGTACTGACAACGGTTAACTCCACAAAACCTAAAAAAAAAATCCATCAATCAATGGGGAGAGGAAATGAACAGATGCTTCTCTGAAGAAGATCAACAGATGGCCAACAGATACATGAAAATATGTTCATCATCACTTATTAGGGAAATCCAAATCAAGACAACAATGAGATATCATCTTATATTATTGAGGATGGCACATATGAAAAATAATGGGAACAATCAGTTGGCTGGGATATGGTGGAAAGAAACTTTCATCTACTGCTGTAATAATGTTGCCTGGTACAATCCCTATGGAAAATAGTATGGAGGATTCTTAGTAAAATAAAAATTGAGCTGCTATATAACCCAGAAATCCCTCTATTAGGTATCTATCCCTGGGATAGGAAGACATTAATCCAAAAGTATGTATGCACACCACTATTTATTGTAGGCACTTAGTACAATAGTCAAGACTTGGAATCAACCTAGATGTCCAACACAGACTAGTGGATCATCAAGCTGTGGTACCTATATACAATGGAACACTACATAGTGGTAAGCAATGATATAATCATGAAATTTGCTGCAACATAAATGGAACTAGAAGATATTATGTTAGATGAAGTAAGCCAGAAGAAGAAGGATAAATACAGAATGATATCACTCAAATGTGGTATTTAGAATAACTGCATGAAGAAACACAATAATCTAAATGACAGATGTATCACACACCATAGGCTCCAGAGTATGAGAAGAAAGAAATAGAGTGAAAGAGAAGAAACGCAAAAGCCTATATTTTACTTAATACTTCAAAGAGACTTACAACAATGGATATAGTTGTTTAGATTGAGTAGATGTTCAATCAATTGCTCTTTTAGAGATTCATAATAATGTTCTAATGCTTTTATCTGCAAAAACAGGTGGAGAATTGTTGTGTATGTAAATATTTTATGGGATTATTATGTTACTGACCTTACCCTGATCAGTGATAGTGCCCTACCCTAGGGTGTGACCTGGCATTCTGCCCCCACCCTAGGGTGGTACCTGATTCTGCTTCCACCATTGGGTGGTATCTGATCCCATTGGGTGGTACCTGATTCTGGGGGATAAAAACAAGGGTCTGTGGAAGATGAGAGGCTTTTTGCTGGAACCGAGGCTGAGACTTTGGACTTCAGTCTTGTCCACCGATTAAAGCCAATATTTCCACAAGCCTGACTGTCTGCGAGCTGTTTACCCGCCGTTTCACCTCAGAACCGTGGGCTGGACGGCATGCTCTGAGCTGAGGGGAAAGACCTCATCCTCCATCCCTCCATCAGTCAACCTCTTCAGGGGCTGACGCAACAGAGAACGTGTTTGTAATCCATGTAATCCAAGTAAGTGCTCACTATAAAATGTTTTAGTGTCTTAATTTTAATATGTCTTTAATAACTATTTAACTTTTCATTCACAATAGTTCTTGGAGATACAAGATGGACACTCTAGTTTCAGATTTCAGTGCTATATCATATTAAACTCCAAATACAGTGTTCATGGTAATGTCTTGACAAAAATATCTAATTTACCCATTTTTTCATTTGATTATGCCTGCTATTATGATCTAATATTTATGTTCACAGGCCATTTAAAATAGGCAAACTGCCTGGGGCCGGAGAGATAGCAAAGTGGTTGGGCTTTTGCCTTGCTAGCGTCCAACTCAGAACCAACAGTGATTCAAATATCGGAATTCTATATGGTCCCCTGTGCCTGCCAGAAGCAATTTCTGAGCAGAGAGCCAGGATAACCCCTGAGCGCCACCGGATGTGGCCCAAAAACAAACAAACAAAAGGCAACTGCATACCATAGACTATTGTTACAGTCCTTGTTCATTGAGTGTTTTTGCAGTATAATTTTTCAATTCAAGCTAGTTTACTATTATATTATAATGCCCATGTTGTCAGTTTGCTTTCAGGAAATGAACTTGGAGGCTCAAAACTCGATAGATGTTACCTTCTTAAGTATACTCCTTTTACAATGCTCACTACCAGATTGCCTACTGTGAAATTATGATCATTCTAAGAATACTCCATGCATGTTCTAATCCTGGGCACTTTTATTTCGCAAAGTTTACCCTCACCAATGATGACTTGCCTAGAAAGGTTTTCTAAAACCTTTGGGCCATAGCCAGCAGCGCTCAGGTTTACTCCTAGCTCTCTGCTCAGGAATCGCTCCTGGCAGGCACGAGGGATCAGATGGGATGCTGGGATTCGAACCGCCATTGGTCCTGGGATGGCCGCTTGCTAGGCAAAGGCCCTACCTCTGTGCTATCTCTCCGGCCCCAAGACTTTATATTTTTTTAAGTGCTCTGACCCATCTCAGGGTCAGTTATTTAATTGCAACCTACAAATCGATCCCCAATATCTGTTTATATGGGTATGTGTGAGTATGTATGTGGTGGACACCACTATGTCTGTCTAAGCTGTATTGTACATAATGCTTGCTATATATCACTCCTCCTTTACCTCCTCCCTTGATTACCACCTTACAAATCCTTTTCTAGCCTCTCACCCTCTCAACCCTCATCCATTATTGCTTCCCATTTAACCCTCTTTACCCTCAGTTCTTAACACCTCAGTAACCAAAATTTTCTTCCTGCCCCAGAAAGCTGCCAGCCAATTCTCAAAGCAAAAGGACAATATCCCAACCTGTCTTGACTCAGGAAGAAGCTGCCACCACCACTCCTGCTGAATCATCCTATGGCACCCCTTTTATTAAACCTCCTCTCACCATGGACTGTTACTTGCTACCACATTCAGTCCAGGAGAGACCCTCCGCTCGAGGACACTACCTGTCCCCTGACATTTGTGAACCATTTCTAAGACTCCACAAGATCATGTTGTGGGATGAGACCATGCTCTAGATTTCCACCCACCCCCAGACTATTTCCAAAGACTTAAAGGGGATATCCTTTGTATATTTCCTTAGGTGCATTTCCTTTATAGTTATAATTCTTAGTGTATATTTATGTATGTAGAGGTAGCTGTCCCTATCGCTTTTTTGGATCTGCTTAATAGGAAATTCTGTAGATAAGTCTCTCTTGGGATATAAGTTCAGGTTAGAACAGGATATATAGACTGTTTAACATTTTATTTTCACTCCCATATACACAGTAGTATCATAATAAATGGTTCACTTTTGCATTAACACATTAAAATTTACCTTTAGAATGAAGTTCTCATTTAATAGAATAGAAATTGATCAGTTTTATAGTACAGGGATGCCTTTCACCCTGAACAATTGTTATAGTGACTTGATTTAGGCCTCAGCTGATCTAATATTGACCGTCCAACCCCAAACCTTATACCCCATCCTTGGACCAGCACACTTTTCTGCACCAGCTCCAAGAATCAAACTTCCACCTGAAAGGCCGTAATGCCACCCTGGCACTGACTTACTCCAGGGTGGGTTTATATGACATCCTGATAACTAGGAAACAGCAACAACTTGCTACCAGTGCAGGTTTCCTTGCCTTACCACCTAATGGTGAGATAAAATCAGAAAGCCACTCCATGACACCCAGATTTAACATAGGACCTGTGAAAAACCAAGATCTCTAATAACAGAAGCCTGATTTTGACAACAATGATTGAGTAGAACTTTTCCTGGGTCCATGAAGAAAGAACTCAGGGCTGGACAATTAGCATGCCCAGAGCCTGTAGTCGGTCTTATTACTGGATACTTCATGGTTAGAGATAATCTGTTCTGTTTTGGTTTCTAGGCCAAGGGTATTTTATTTCTAACTTCCCCCAACATTTGCTGGGCCTCTGCAAAAAGCATCTAAAAAACTGCCATACCCCTCTTTAAAATTTTATTTGTATCTTCTAGATACATGCTCGCACCTTTTTCATAGAACCTTGGGACATGATTTGCTTTGCTTTACCTCATATTTATAAATTTTTCTACAAATTGAGAAGAGAAAAAAGAGAGAGGATGGAGCCCGGAGAAAAGGGGGTCTCAAGTGCATTGGCGGAGGAAAAATAATGGTCAGTTCTAAATACCCAAGCTAAAGTCAATGACAATAGAATCAAGAGACCCACACTCTAACAATCTAAACTTAAAATGGACCTGCTACACTGGCAGGCCAGTGGACTAAGGGTGGAGTTATAGGATGCACACTAGAAACTTCGGTGGAGAAAAGTCAACACTGTGGAGGAAATGGCCCTAATTCTCTGTTATTATGCTTGAAAACCAACTATGAAAGTTGTAATTTACAATGATCTCAAAAAATTTTAAAAATAGTGGAACAGTGCAGTTAGGGCAAAGAAATGGACCATGATGACAATGTTAATTAGAACTGATCACTTGGGACAATAATTGGATATAAAGTGATATGCATGGTATCACTTTATTAACAATAGTGCATACCAGAGTGTCCAAATTTGAAAAAAAATAAAGGAAAGAGAGAGAGGAGCAAAATGCCTGCCCAGAAGCCAGTCCATTGGAGGGTGGTAGTGAAACTGGGGACATAGGTGGTAGGAAACGTCCATGGGTGAAGGGAGGAGTACATTGTAAAACTGAAATAATTTATAAGCAACTTGTAATCATTGTGTTTAAATTAAAAAAGTTATTTATGGTTAGTATTTTGGATAAATTATTCCATTATGTTTCTGTTTGCAGAGTTCTGTCTGGAAAATACGACATGAATTTTATATTTTTTCTGTGAATTTCAGGTTTTGGTTCCCTCTTATCTGTTTATGTAATTCCCTTTTCTTGACATTTAATAATAATATTTCTTGACATTTTTCTCTTTGAGCTTATTTTTGTTGGATATACTTTGGACCCCCTTATGTTAGTGCTCAATTATCCCTCCTGACATTGAAAATGTTCTTAGATATTTTCTCTTATACTAGCCATTCTTTCTTCTCTATTTTGTTTTTAGATTTTACATAAATATATACATTTGTTTGGGGACTGCACTCAGTTGTTTTCAGTGTTTCCTCCTTATTTTGTGCTCATGATGGGCTCAGTGAATAGCATAGTGCAAGGACTCCAAACCTGGATCGACTGTGCAAGTCAAGTTTCTTACTTATAGTACTGTGCCTGGTTCCATATATATATTTATATACAATTCTTTTTTTTTTTTTTTTTTTTTTGGTTTTTAGTTCACACCCGGCAGCGCTTGGGTTGCTCCTGGCTCTATGCTCGGAAATTGCCCCTGGCAGGCACACGGAACCATATGGGATGCTGGGATTCGAACCACTGTCCTTCTGCATGAAAGGCAAACGCCTTATCTCCATGCTATCTCTCCAGCCCCTATACTACAATTCTTAATTGACGATGTCTGTTCCTTTTCTTCAAGTTCATGTGCAAGTTTAAAGTGAATCCGTCTACATTTACCTCCTTAATTCTTTACAGTAATATCTTTAAGCACCATGATTACAAACATATTTATAGTTGGTTTCAGTTACAAAAAATGAACACCCCTCTTCACCAGTGCAACATTCCAACCACCAATGCTCCCTATCTCCCTCCTCCACCACCCACTGCCTGTATTCAAAACAGGCATACTACTTCTTTCACTCACTACCACTGTAATGAGAGTTGTTAGTGTAGTTATTTCTCTAACTGCACTCACCAGTCTTTGTGGTAAGCTTCATACTGTGAGCTAGTCCTTCCAACCCTCATCTCAATTGTCTCTGTGTATTATTTACAATAATGTATTTTTTTATTAAATCCCATAAATGAGTGAAAATATTCTGTGTCTATCTCTCTCCCTCTGACTTATTTTACTTAGCCTAATAGTTTCCATGTCCATCCTTGTATAGGAAAATTTTATGACTTCATTTTTTGATGGCTGTGTAGTATTCCAACACACACACACACACACACACACACACACACACACCACAGTTTCTTTAGCCACTCATCTGTTGTTGGACATATTCTGGCTATTGTAAGTAATGCTGCAATGTTGAATAAATCATATAGCTTTCCATCAGTCTTCATTCTATATTTTCTTTAAAAATATTGGGTTGAATGTACAGCTCATTCTATCACTATATTTATCAATAGTATGCCTACTTCCCTCCAAGGTCCCAAAGAATCCTCCTCAGAGAAATAAATCCTTTGCATCTGCCTTCAACTTCATTATCTTAGTATTTTGTTGTAACTTTAAATCCCAAATATGAGAGAAATCACTCTATAGCTCTCTGATTTCTTCTTTTGGGTGCTTTCAGCATGATACCCTCAAATTCTCTAGTTTTATCCATGCCATGGCAAATTACACAAATTTCCCTTTCTTATCACTGCGTAGTATTCTATGTATTCTTTTATTCTTTATATTTATCTAAGTACCTATTTATCTATCAACTTCTTGATCTATTAATTTTAGATATAAAGTGGCATTTTTATTTTTTAATATATTGATTATCATACTAAACACCAAAAATAATCATTACGTGTATGTTCTTTTATAATAATATTTTTGTGTTTGAGATATAAAAGCCAAGAAGTGCTATTATTGAGTTGAATAGAAATTAGATTCCTAATTTTCTGAGTTATTTCAAGTATTCTTTCATAGACGTTTATTCAGATGGCATTCCCACCAATAGTTTTTTACAATTTCTCTTTCAATTATTTTCTCAGTTAAGTGAACATTGTGAGGATTATTGTCCAGAAGTTATTCTTGATAGTACTGAAAATTCTGAAGTACTTGAAGACTTACTTAGATATCTGTTGCCATCTGCTGAAGTGGCTGAATCTCATTTTTTTGTTTCTTGTGAAGTGGCAGAATTTCTATCTTTCTTTCTTTTATTAATTACTTCTGCTTTGTGGATGCTAATGATGGAGTTCCTAGTTCTGGGAAAATGGATTAGTGATACAGTGCCACTTTTCACAATATCTGGTTAGTGTATGTGATAAACTTTATGATATCACAAAAGGCTCCTTTTGAGGATTTTTCAACACTCCTAGTTGGAGAAGTTTTAGATTTTCAGTTCTTTTATGGTGGGCCTCATGAACTATTTAGGTCAATTGGAGATTTCATAGACATAGTAGGAAAGGGAATTTGTGACGTTCAAGATGAAAAACTGTTGCCCTTAGCATATTGGTGGAAAGAGTTGTTGAAGTGTTCATATGGACACTGTTGGTGCCTTAAAAGTGTTGATGACTATTTGGGTCCAAAGCAAGGTAGAAGGGTAGAAGGATCCAGGACACAACTATAGCTACAGTGGGCATTGCAGAAAGCTAGCAAATATGTGGGTGGAGAATTGATTTTGAGCAATGCAGAAGAGTTAAAGGACCAGGACACCACATAACTATTTTTTGGTTTATATTACTTTGAATTGTATTTTCTTCTGTATTTACCTCATTAAGATTTCTGAAGTCATAAATGTACAATTTTGTTACTGGATTCTACAGTTTGCATTATAAGAGTTTTTAAACAACATGTAATTACAAGTTAATTATAAATGTCTCTCTACAAATCTTTACATTATTTATTTTTATGGTATCAGATATTTTCTTGCATAATATTAAGGATTATTGAAAAATTTTAAATTATAATATACAATTATAATATAATATATTTTAGTTAACATATATGTTTTTAAATTTTTAAGTGTAAGTGGCTTAATAGTGGTTTGATATTAAAATATTTGAAGTTCTAACAATTTACATTTATGGGATGTTTGGAAATATAGTAGTTTGAAAGAAATGCTTACCTAATTCAGGTTTTGAACTTCCATTTACAAATATTCTGGTACAGCCATTTAGTATATGTGGATGGATCTGTGAAGTATGCTGAGTGAAGTTAATCAGAATGAGAGAGTCAGACAAAACTATATATCATATAGTCAAGACATAAAGAATATTGGTAGTGAAATAACAAATAAATCACAAAGGAGACACTGAAAACTGATTTCCACTTGACCGAGAATGGGGGCTGTGGAGAGGAACACTTGGACAGTGCTGGAAGTTGTTGTTCTGAAAGTCTTATTTATTAAATTGTATTTATTAAATTATATATATTATATTTATTAAATTAAATTTTATAAATTAAGAATACTAATAAAATGTAAATAAATATAATCACAATTAATTTTTTGAAAAATAAAACTATTCTGATAAGTATTCCAATATGTATCAATTATAACAATACTCATGATATCTAAATATAAAATTAAGGCAGGAAACTAATTAGATTTCTCATTGTTATTTTAATTTTTACTTTTGGGGTCCCCAAGCAGTACTTCGCTACCTGCAAATATTTGGCAAACTAGACCAAATATCAGTCAATCAGTTTAGTCCCCAGTGGGGCTAGATGGCACTATAGCTACATCAAAACAGTGTCTGTGGGACTGTATGGAGCTGGGGATCAAACTTAAAACCTTACCTTGATTTGTCTTCCCAACTTTGTTCCTCTTAATGCAGTTTACAATGATATCATTAAAAGCAGATTTCCTAACTATGTGAACATGTTAAAGTTGATATGGTATATAATTAACTAATATAATTAAATATATACTTAATATTATTGCTTTTTCTCATTTAATTTAATCATAGTCATCTCAGACTTTATATATAGAATTGCCAAAAATTTACTAAAATTTTCTGATCATATACTCTTTTTTATATTTTTTTGGCCCATGACTTTCAGATTACTCCTGCTATGTGCTCAGAAATCGCTCCTGGCTTCAGGGACCACATGGGACACCGGGGGATCAAACTGAGGTCCGTCCTAGGCTAGCACCGGCAAGGCAGACACCTTAGCGCTCTGGGCCACTGCTCCTGCCCCTGATCATATACTTTTGCTTTCAATATTAAAATAATTATATTAAAATCCAAATGGATTAAAGACCTCGATATCAGGCCTGATACAATAAGGTATATAGAACAACACGTAGGTAAAACAATCCATGACATTGATACTAAAGGCATCTTCAAGGAGAAAACTGCACTCTCCAAACAAGTGAAAGCAGAGATAACAGATGGGAATATATGAAGCTGAGAAGCTTTTGCACCTCAAAGGAAATAGTGTCTTGTATACAAGAGCCACCCACTGAGTGGGAGAAACTATTCACCCATCAGAAAAGAGGTTAATATTCAAAACATACAAGACACTGACAGAAATTTACAAGAAAAAAACATCTATTCCCTTCAATAAATGGGGAGAATAAATGGACAGACACTGTGTCAAAGAAGAAATACAAATGGCCAAAAGGCACATAAAAAAATGCTCCACATCACTAATTAACAGGGAGATGCACATCAAAACAACTATGAGGTACCACCTCACACCACAGAGATTGGCACACATCACAAAAAATGAGAACAAGCAGTATTGGTGGGGATGTGGAGAGAAAGAATTCTTTTTTTTTTTTTTGGTTTTTGGGCCACACCCGGCGATGCTCAGGGGTTACTCCTGGCTGTGTGCTCAGAAATAGCTCCTCGCAGGCATGGGGGGCCATATGGGACACCGGGATTCGAACCAACCACCTTTGGTCCTGGATCGGCTGCTTGCAAGGCAAACGGCGCTGTGCTATCTCTCCGGGCCGAGAAAGAATTCTTATTCACTGCTGGTGGGAATGCTGTCTAGTCAACCTTTATGAAAAGCGATATGGAGATTCCTCCAAAAACTGGAAATTGGGCCCGGAGAGATAGCACAGCGGCGTTTGCCTTGCAAGCAGCCGATCCAGGACCAAAGGTGATTGGTTCGAATCCCGGTGTCCCATATGGTCCCCCGTGCCTGCCAGGAGCTATTTCTGAGCAGACAGCCAGGAGTAAACCCAGAGCAACGCCGGGTGAGGCCCCAAAACAAACAAACAAACAAACAAACAAAACCCTGGAAATTGAGCTCCCATACGATCCAGCTACACCACTCCTAGGAATATACCCTAGGAAAACAAAAATACAATACAAAAATCCCTTCCTTACACCTATATTCATTGCAGCACTGTTTACCATAGCCAGACTCTGGAAACAACCAAGAAGCCCTTCAACAGATGAATGGCTAAAGAAACTGTGGTACATATACACAATGGAGTATTATGCAGCCATCAAGAGATATGAAGTCATGAAATTTTCCTATACATGGATGGACATGGAATCTATTATGCTGAGTGAAATAAGTCAGAGAGAGAGAGAGAGAGAGAGAGAGAGAGAGAGAGAGAGAGAGAGAGAGAGAGAGAGGAGAGAGAGAGAGAGAGAGAGAGAGAGAGAGAGAGAGAGAGAGAGAGAGAGAGAGAGAGAGAGAGAGAGAGAGAGAGAGAGAGAGAGAGAGAGACGCATCACTCATCTATGGGTTTTAAGAAAAATGAAGGGCATTCTTGCAATAATTTTCAGAGACAAAAGAGAGGAGGGCTGGAAGTTACTTCTCCTTAATGAACCTCACCACAAAGAGTGATGAGTTTAGTTAGAGAAATAACTACATTGCGAATTATCCTAACAATGAGAATGTATGAGGGAAATAGAAAGCCTGTCTAGAGTACAGGCAGGGGGTGGGGTGAGGAGGAGGGATATTTGGGACATTAGTGATGGGAATGTTGCACTGGTGAAGGGAGTGTTCTTTACATGACTGAAACCCAACCACAATCATGTTTGTAATCAAGGTGTTTAAATAAAATATTTAAAAAAGAAAGAAAATTAAATCTACCCTTGATAAAAAATAAAATAATTATATGAAATATTTCCAATATCGCAAATTATTGATTTAAAATAAATTAAAATCTTATATTTTATAAAAGTGAATTATGTATTAATTTTTTTTTAGCCACATCTTGCAGTATTCTATTTTCTCCTGGATCTGTGCTCAGAGATTACTTAAAGAAGGACTAGGGTACCAAGTTGGGTGCTGAGAAGCAAACCTGTTGTGTCCAAGGTAGAAACCCTACCTGCTATTTTCTCTCAAGCCTCAAAAATTTTTAAATAAATATATAACTTTCAATCAGGTATAATGCACTTTATAACAAATGGCTTTTTGTTCATCACATATTCCCTGAGAAATCTTTTTCATATTTGAGTTTTACATCAATCAAATAATATGTGTTTTCCTAATATATTTTCTTAAGAATACAGTTTTTATTGGTAATTGGTACAACTGGATTTGCTGTCATTTAGTTAATTTTTATTGAGGAATGGCTTCTTGGAATAATAGAATTAAAATATTAACAGTTATTATTGTTAAGTGAGAAATTTAATGATCATATTAGAAATGTCTCTTTACTCTCACTGGAAATTTTCCAATTATTACTAATTTGTTCTCTTAGGTCATTAAAGACATACGGAGTCTGATAATAAAACGTTCAAAAACAGTTGTCTTGAAGTTGCTAATTAAAAATGTAGAAAAGTCAACTCATTTGCTTCAGGTTTACAAAGTATTCCTTTCTCATCATTGAGACTCTTTGATAAAAATTTCTGTATCAACCAGAATCAAATTAAAGATACCAAGATTCTTAAAAGAAAATCCCACGTTTTTAAGTCTCAGGATAGTTGTGATGTAACTATATCAGTTATTTAAATTCTGCCCTCTTTAGTTCCCTGATGTTGTGTGCCCCAGTGTGTTTGCGGATCTGAATTGTGCAATCTGTGAGTCAAACTAAAGTAGTTATCTTAAAAAATGTAAAAAAAAAAATCTTTGAAGGCCTGGATGCTTTTCAACATAAATCATTTAGAGTATATTCAAAACTGTTAAAAGTCTATGTTGGAGACAAAAATAGAATAATCAAAGTTCTGTTTTATTTCATTATCTTCTATGGTCCTTTCTCTTACAATATTGTCTGTTTTTCTTCCAATGGTATTTCTCCATTTAGATGCTTTATTGTACCTGAAGTGATTGATTGTCAGCAGTTTCCTCTACCTCCATTTTCAAGGTAAGAAAGAAATTTAAATATCTTCAAGGCTATTCAAATTCAAAATTAAAATTCAAAACTAGGCTCAAGGGGTATGGGAAGATTGTCTAAGACATAATACTGATTTGACATAATTCAAATGATTTGTAATATTACTTCTCACTGGTGATATATTTTAAGTTCAAACACTGAATGAGACATGGGTGGTAAGAAAATGAGTTGAAGAGTACAATTTTAGATGGAAATGAAAAATGAGATCAATTAAGAATTTTAAGAATTTGCCTTCAAAATATTTGATTGGAAAGGCATAAGTTAATAATTTTGGGAAAATATTTTAACCTAAACTGAATTGCCAAAACTGTCCAATAATGTAGTTACTAGATTAAAAACATATAATCTTGCTCCTGTTGTCAAATTTTCATTTAACATGCATAAAAGACTTAAAATTCTTATATTATAGATTTATATTATTAATTGTAAGAGTTAAGTGGGACATAAATTAGTCACAGTAATTTTGAGGATGACTTCACATTTTCCATTGTCTCACTACAAAATACATAAGTCAAGATTACTTCACAGTTGTTTATTTAGCGTAGGCATGATCAATTATTCATTCTACTAATGCTACGATGAGCCCAATAACTATTCACTTACTAAATTTATTTATTATGTCTTATGACCCATTTCTGACAAATAAAGAAACTGTCTCTAGGAGATGAAAGCTTTCTTCACTGACACTTAAAGATGTTCTTTACCAGTCACTGTTGACAGTTCAAGTATAGTATACCCATTTATGTTAGAAGAAAATGGCCAACATCAGATTATTGTAATTAAGTTTTCTTTTTTAGAATACAGCTTTTTAAATTATTTTTAAATATCTTCAAATTTCATCTTTGGAATAATGTAATGTCATAGATATTAGCAAAGCAGTTATATACATATTTTGTATCCTCAATTACCAACTATAAAGCAAAATATTAATTATAGGAGTCCTTATTTCTAGATTATGATAGACGTATAAAAACACTTGATTATAAAGACAACTTAAGAGCATGACTTTATCTCCATGCATTTTTATTGTAGTTAGTAATAAATAAATCAGATTAACAGAATGACTGCTATATGCTGTTGGAAACAGTTAAAAAAAAAAAAGACATGTCTGTCATATGATCAAAAGAGTACAATGAACGTTCTTGCTGATCTTGTTTCAGAGCATTACAGAAATCTGAAAGGTATATTTATGTGGCACTGATTATCAAAGTTTTTATCTTTTTAACAAAGGCAGAAATACAAAATTTATAGCATGTATAAGTAAGCCAGTATTCTCCAGTAAAATATCTTTGTGATGTTCTTTCACTCGTTTCAGGTTTAATTTAAAACTTGCAAAATAAAATAATGGGTATTATTTTCTTTCCATTAAGGTGAAGGTAGAGTACTTTTTATTCATAATATATTGCACATTTTATATGAAAATAAAATCTAATAATTACTTATCTGATAAATATTCCATATTTTTAAATAGACATTAGCAACATTGATGACATTATTTTAAGTTTGTTTCTGATCCATTAAATGTTTTATATATACTTACATTCTCATATTATTTATTTTATTAGAACAAATTCTTAAAAATGGCTAACGAATAGTTGCTCTTATTAATTTATGCCAATAAATGCTTTATATTATTATTATTATTATTATTAATTTGTTTTTTGGAGGCCCATCCAATGTTGTTCAAGGGTTACTCTAAGATCTATACTCAGTGTGAGCTTGATAGACCATAAAGGGTGCTGGGAACCGAATCTGGTTCAGAAATATCTAGGCAAGTAACTTTCCTTCTGTACTATCTCTCTAGCCCCCAGGCAATATTTTATTAATAATAAGGTATAAAGCAATGTAAATGGAAGTGTGTAAAATAAAACTAAAGATGTAAAATAAAACACAATAGCCAGTTGGAGCAATTTGGGCCAAGAAAAAACATCCTTACATTCTCATAGCCTCTCCTTCTGTAAGTAGATACACAAATCTGGGCATTTGCACTAGTGAAGGGAAGGGGTTTGGAGAGTATAAGACTAAAACACAATCACGAACAACTTTGCAACTGTGAATCTCATGGTGATTCAATCACAAGTTATTTAAAAATAAATTATAAAATAAAAAACAAAGCAGTCAAAAGTATAATTGCTTTTAAAGACATTTGATGTTTGTGTTCTTTAATTTTTGTGATATATCCAGAAGTACTCAAAGGCTTATTCCTGGATCTACACTCAAGGATCACTTGTGCAGGTCTCAGGGACTCATATAGGGTGCCAGGGATCTAACCCAGGTTGATGGTAAGCATCCTGCTCTCTGTATTATCTCTCCAGCTCAATTTTTGATAATTATTGCCAAACAGCAAATTTCAGAGTAAATTATTTTTAATTTTATACATATGCGTATTACCAGGTCACATTCCTAAACTTTCTGTCACCATTGTTTAAGTACAGAGATCTATGTTTAATATATCTTTGATAACAAAAATAACTGGTTTTGAACATAAAGATTTAAATACCAGGTAAAATTTAATTTGGTAAATATTTTAAATTATTTTTAAATCCCAAAGTTGTAAATTTAAAGAAAAATTATTTTAATTTAATGGTAAGCTTATCTATTTATTTATTTTTGGTTTTGGGGCCACACCCACCAGTATTCAAGGATTACTCCTGGCTCTGTACTCAGAAATCACACCTGGCAGGCTCAGGGACCATATGGGACGGCAGGGATAGAACCCGGGTTGGCTGTGTGCAAGGTAAATGCCCTACCTGCTGTGCTATTGCTCTGGTCCCAAAACAATTTTTTAGTATTAAAAAAACTATTGCTTTCCATGTTTAGTTTTGACTAGGACACTAAAAAAGAACATGTGTAGATTTAAATAATGAAAGAATTAATTAACATATGCACTGCACAAACAGCATGAGGAGAAGCATGGGGAAATACTTTCAGATAAAAATAATTCAAATCGGTGAATAATAATTGTGTAGTATATAGTAGAATCTTCAGCAAAGAATAAATGTGTTTAAAATTACAAGGCAAAGAAAAACATGCTTAAGCTTCCAAGAGATGGATTGTATATTTGAAAGGGAGTAAATGGGTGAAGTGTTTTTTATTTTTCTGGTGTCTCATCTCATCTGAAAAATATAAAATTTAGGAAACTGGTACTGTTGTTCCCAGAGATTGAATTCTATCAATAACATATATTTTACCTCAGAAAATTAAAACATATTCATCTTTCAGATAAATTTTAAATCATTTTATCAAATGATTACAGAAAAGTTTATTTTATTAATAATTATATTTTTACTAGTTTTCTACGTTTCTCTCTAGTACCTTCCATTTGATGAGTTTTTTAAAAAGTCATGTGTGAATATTTAATTAATTTTTTTGTTGTTATTGTACTTATATTATAAGCAAATATAGTTGTATATAATGAGTAATTGGTGCTGATACTAATACTACTGAGAGTCCTTACGAAAAGAGTATATGAGCTGACATATGACTTAGAGAAAGCAGATGAAGAAAATAAGAATTGTGTTTTGGGGCCGGGCGGTGGCGCTAGAGATAAGGTGCCTGCCTTGCCTGCGCTAGCCTAGGACGGACCGCGGTTCGATCCCCCGGCGTCCCATATGGTCCCCCAAGAAGCCAGGAGCAACTTCTGAGCACATAGCCAGGAGTAACCCCTGAGCGTCACAGGGTGTGGCCCAAAAAACAAAACAAAAAAAAAAAAAAAAAAAAAAGAATTGTGTTTTATCTATTGAAAGGTCTTGAGTCCAGCCAATTTTCAAAAAGATCTATGGATAGATGCTAGTTATGGTAGTCTGCAATGTCCAAGCCATTGAGAATATGCAGTTAAAATGTAAAATTTAATATATTTATTCATAATACAGAATTAAAAGTTTTATCATAAAAAGCTGTATATGATTATGTTTGCAGATATTTGAGACCATTAAGTTTACTATTATAGGGTTTGACAGATAGCTATAAGGCATAGTTTACTTACAGTGATATGGTCAACATTGATAAAAATCTCCAGCACCACATATGGTCCCCAAACACCACTAAGGATCATTCTTGAGCATAGAGATAAGAAAGGCCATGAACACTGGTGAATAAGGTTGTCTCTATCCCCAGATACCCAGAAGATAAATTTCTAATTTTAGGTAAAACTGCTTTATAATTAAGTAATAATATTTGAAAATTATGTGAATGTCAGTTGGGGAGGAGGGAGATTTGGGACATTGGTGATGGGAATGTTGCACTGGTGATGGGTGGTGTTCTTTACATGACTGAAACCCAAACACAATCATGTATGTAATCAAGGTGTTTAAATAAAATATATATTAAAAAAAGAAAATTATGTGAATGTACATAATAAAAGGAGATTATTGCCATCATATAATTATATATAGCATAAAATTAAAATTTTCAGTACTAAGAAGATTTTAATGTTTTATAAGCCATAACCTGAAGATAATATAGCTTTCATTAAAATCTGTTAATTTTTTAAACTTTGGTGATAAAATATATCCTTAGAAATTTTATTAAAAGATATCCAATATTTATATAAAACAGAAACATGTACACATATTTATATATGTATATTGAAATTTGAAACTATATTAATATAGTATTGATACCATATCATATGTGATATTTTGCTACTCTTCTTATATCTGTCTAGATTTTTCATTTCTTTTCCAAATTTTTATTGAAGCAACATGATTTATAATATTGCTAATGACAAATTTTCACACCTTCAATATCTCATCAACATATCTATCACCAGAGTATCAGCTTCCATCCAGCAATGGATAGATTCACCCTAACCCACAACCTGGTAAGCCAGCTATAATGCTGGTGCCTTTGGCCATTTCTTAGCACATTACTGTTTCTTTATTTTAATAATCAAGAGAAATCATTCTGCATTTGTTACTCTACTTCAATTGAAATGATGACCATTTGTAGATAGCTCAGCATGATAATTTGTAGATTTAATCATTTGCATGCTTCATTCTTATAGTTGACTATTATTCTATTTTGTATGTGTTCAACAAATTTATTTATCCTCTCTTGTTCCTGACCATTTGGGTTAATTCTTGATATTGACTATTATGGAAAAGTGCTTCCATGACCAAAGGAGCACAAAATGTCTTTAAAATAGTGTTTTGGGGGGTTTGTAGGATAAATGCCAAGAAGTAGAATTTTTGTATTATATGAAAGTTCAGTTATAAATTTTTGAGACTTTATTTAAAAAAATTTTTGTAGAGACTAAACCAGTTGATATTTCCACTAAAAGTGGTGAGATTTTTCCATATTCATGACAACAGTAATTGTGTCTATTTTGATGTGTGTCAGTTTCACAAGTATTCTTTTACTCATGCCATTGAACATTTGGGATGTTTCCAGATCATGGTTATTAAAAATAGTGCTAAATTGAATATAATTATGCACATATTTTTCTATTTAATAATTTTGTGTTCCTAAAAGGAAAAAATAATTTGTGTTCTTGTGGTAGATATCTATATGTGTAATGATAGAATATATTTATCAAAGAAGCAGAACCTCTTTTAGTACTATCACAAGTAAGGATTACTGTCTATTTGCACAAAAATTTTTATTTAAAATTCGAATGTTAGATTTATTCTCGTACCAATTATGATGCTCTATTCAAGTAAATTTATACATATTACAGTTAGTTATAGTTTTTGCATCTTTTAACATGTTGACACTAAGGCTTAATACATGTGTAAGAGATTTGTGGTACGCAGCAACATCAGTATGTTAACTCTATTAACTCTAACTTTCCTCTCTTTTTAAACTTTATTATTTGATTGATTGATTAATTAGTTTTTGGGTCACACCCAGCGGCTTTCAGGAATTACTCCTGGCTATATACTCAGGAATCACCGTGGTAGGCTGGGGACCATACTGGATGCCGGGAATCCAACTGGGTCCCACCAGGGTCGGCTGCATGCAAGGCAAACGCTCTACCACTGTGCTATCTCTCTGGCCCCTTTCCTCACGTTTTAATATTGTTTTATTTTTGGAGCAACCTCTGGCAATGCCTTATCTGTATAAACTGTGGTGTTTAGGATATATTATGTCAAGCAGTAATAGACAGCCTTATGCTTTCTTGAAGGCACCTGACCCATATTCAGTGTTTCTTGGGAGACTTGATAGTGTCAGACCATTACTTCTGGACTTTTACTTTATTACTTAAATTATATTCTGTGGCTCCTGGCTTGCTTTCTGGAAATGTGAAAGTACACTTTAAATAGGACCATGATTACTGAAGAAATTACACAGTCAATAGGGTGTTTTTCTTGCGTGAGGCTGACCTAGGTTCAATCCCCTAACTCCCTGTGCTCTACCAGAAAGTCAGGAATAAGCCCTGAGCACCACTGAGTATGGCCCCCAAAATATATCACTCCTAGGAAAACGTGGTCCTTTTATACTAGGACTGAACTTTAGACCTTTAGCTTAATATTGCTTATGCAATGTTACATAATAATAGTATCCTCAGTGAAACTCTGAGAATCAACCTGATTTTATTTTTTTCTGATAGCTGAATTATTTTCTGCTGTGTAGATGTACCACAGTTCCTTTAGAGACCCATTTGTTTTCAGCACTTAGGTTACTTCAAGATTCTGCCTATTTGAAATTTTCCTATACATGGATGTACACGGAATCTATTATGCTGAGTGAAATAAGTCAGAGAGAGAGAGAAAAACGCAGAATGGTCTCACTCATCTATGGGTTTCAAGAAAAATGAAAGACACCCTTGTAATAATAATTTTCAGACACAAAAGAGAAAAGAGCTGGAAGTTCCAGCTTACCTCAGGAAGCTCACCACAAAGAGTGATGAGTTTAGTTAGGGAAATAACTACATTTTGAACTGTCCTAATAATGAGAATGTATGAGGAAAATGGAGAGCCTGTCTAGAGTACAGGCAGGGGTCGGGTGGGGAGGAGGGAGACTTGGGACATTGGTGATGGGAATGTTGCACTGGTGATGGGTGGTGTTCTTTACATGACTGAAACCCAAACACAATCATGTATGTAATTAAGGTGTTTAAATAAATTAAAAAAATAAATAAATTCTTAAATCACCCCGAAAAAAAAAAAGATTCTGCCTATTGTGAAAAGAAATGCATAGGGTTTTTCTGCATGGTGATTTTGTGTTTTTAGAATATATCCCTAGAAGTAGTATTGATAGATCATATGAAAGCTCAATTTTTAGTTTTATTAAGAAATATTTATATTTTTTCCCCCAAAGCCGGACCACTCTACATTCTCACCGACAGTAAATAAGAAACCCTTTCCCCTGCTTCCATGCTACCACCGGTTGTTTTTATTCTTAGTTATGTGTGTCAGTCTCTGTGATGTGTTATCTCATTGTTGTTTTGATTTGAATCTCCATGATGAATAATGAAGTGGAGCATTTTTATATACTTTCTAAATATGGTTGTCCTTATCCTAACATTAATTTTTGGCTCAATTACTGAATAGTTTATGTTGTATAGTATATGCCTATACCTTGGACTACATCACTATCACTAGACATAGTGCCTGGTCCCCGATATTCCCTGAACAACCTGGGACCAAGTAATGAGCTGTGTACTAAGGCATGGCAGTCATGGCCTCCAAATTCCAGACCTAGAGTAAGTTGAAGAGGCTTATTAGGGTAAAATATGGAGGGGCCCAGAGTGACAGCACAGTGAGTAAGGCATGCCTTGCATGCAGTCAACCAGTGTTCAAACCCTGGTATCCCTTATGGTGCTCTAAGACTGCCAGGGGTAATTTCTGAGTACAGGAGTAATCTCTCAGATCCACCAGATGTGGGCCCAAACAAACAAAAGGTAAAGGATGGGGACTAGAAAAATGAAAGTGGGTAATGTGCTTATCTTTCTTGCATGCAGCTGATGCAAGTTTGATCACGAATAGCCCACATAGGAACAAGAAACCACCAAGTGTGTGCTTTCCCCTAAAAAGATGAACTATGGTTTTATGCTGCATTTAATGGAAGAAAAACATCAAATTCTTGTTAATCTATTATTTCTTATTTCTACTGTAAAATATATCTCAAGGCTCTACATAATATAACATACTAAGTAGAATGAATGAGACACATCACAAACAACTATCTCATTCAGAAAAGTTCAATGTATGAAAATCTGTTGATTATTTGATTTGTTTTATTAGCAGTATCATGAACTATGAGCTACAATCTGGGCTCATAAATATTTACATTAATTACATTCATATCCATTATTTGAATATTATTTACATTTATCCAAAAATTTTACATATTGATTTAAGGGATAACAATTGGCAGTACTCAAGGATTACTCCTGGCTTCATGCTCAGGGTTACTCCTGTTGAAGATCAAAACTGGGTCAACCACATGCAAAGCAAATGCTCAACCAGCTGTATTATCTCTCTGTCCCCAATCTTGTGGCCTTACTACTAATTTTAATGCCATATTTATACAGATTAGACAATTTTGTATTTGAATTTCATGTGTGAGAAGATAAATTTAGTCACTAACACCACACACATATTATATATGTATATATATAAATTTTCCATTTCATTTGAATGTTGACAATAAAATTATTTATGGAAATATTTAGTTTTATTCTCTAGTAGTTTTCTATCTTTTCACTAATTTTATATTCTATTTATATTGCTATTTCTATTACTTGAGATTATTTTTCTCCTCATATTCCCCTTCTTTTTACTTAGTTTTTTTTCCTCTTCCTTTCTTTGTTATACTGATTTTACTTATAAAATATCCAGAACAGGGGCCGGCGAGGTGGCGCTTGAGGTAAGGTATCTGCCTTGCAAGCGCTAGCCCAGGAAAGATCGCGACCGTGGTTCGATCCCCCGGCGTCCCATATGGTCCCCCCAAGCCAGGGGCAATTTCTGAACCCTTAGCCAGGAGTAACCCCTGAGCATCAGATAGGTGTGGCCCGAAAAACCAAAAAAAAAAAAAAATCCAGAACATATACATTATTAAATTTACGTCAAACATCCATTTATAATTTTTGTTTTTCCCAAAACATTTTATTACACTAAATTTTTATTAATGGATATATGATTATATATCATATTAAGGTTATCAAATATTGTAATTTGCTTCTCTAAAGTTATTGTTCATACTAATCAGTTTGTTTTGTATAGTCTAATCTGTTCTACATCCCTGAATAATTGCTCAAATTTTATTTTCCACTTTTTCAGTACATATTCAATTGACTACAGTCATTTACTATGCCTGTAATCCTGGGACATGATTTTAATGATCTTTCTAGGCAGCTGTGCCATTCATGGAGAATTTCTGAAGACATAATGCACCTAGACACATACTTATCTTAATCTAAGTATTTCTTTGAAAAGACTTTTCTTGTGTTGTTCGTGATCTACTTCTGATTCTCTCCCTATTTAGTAGGTCATTAGAAGAGATGAGAAATCTTTCTCAAGAGAGACTCTGCTGTGGAAAAACTGAAGTCTAATAATCTATCTCCTTCCTCACCATCCAATTTAGTCAGTTATTCCTAGACAGTCAAAGAAAAGTGTAAAGTTGTTTCAATTTGGGTTGAATATTCAGAAAAACATGGAAACAATATTTTATTTATAGTTAAATATAAATTAAATATTACATTACTTTTGAGCCCCCATATTTTTACTTTCTTTTTTCCACTTACATGTTGGTATGTATTCTTTTTCCTTTTTATTTAAATTTTGAAATTTTCATGATATTTCTCTTACCTCCCTTGAATTTTGAAATTTTCATGATATTTCTCTTACCTCCCTTGTTAGGTTGATTGCTAGGTACTTGATGGTTTTAGACACTAATTTAAATGAAATAAACTCCTTGGTTTTATTTTCCTCTGAGCCATTATTTGTATAAAAAAATGCAACTGATTATTGTGTGTGGTTATTATAGCCGGATATTTCGCTGTATTGGTTTATTGTTTCTAGGACATTTTTGCAGCTCTTTAGTATCTTCAATGCATATCATTATATCATCTAAAATATAGTTTTGCTTCCTTTTTTTAAAATTTGGATCCCTTTGGTTTATTTCTATTGACTGATTTTTGATGCAAATCTACTAGAAGTAGTTTTAAGTATTTTTCTGGCCCCTCATTAGATGCATATATGCTTATGAGTATGATTTCTTTCTGAAGTACATATCTCTTGCTATTAAGAAATTACCTACTCTGTCTCTTAAAACCATCTTAAACATAAAATCTATGTTGTCTGATATTAGTATTGCCACTTCAGCCTTTTAGGGCTTTTTTTTGTTTGTTTGTTTTGTTTGCTCGAAGGATTGTCCTCCAATTTTTGACTTTGAGTCTGAGTTTGCTTTGACTACTTAGATGAGTTTCTTGCAGGCATCAAAATGTTGGATTTAATTTTGGTCCATTTATTCCATTAACACTGAGCGAGCTTATTGTCATGAGGTTTTATGCCATATTTTTATGAAAGTTTGGTGTGTTTATGAGGTAATTCAGCCTTAAAGTATACCATTTATTTTTCCTTTTTAGGTTGACTTTGAGTCTGTAAAGTTCTTGAGCTATTGTTTATCCAAAAAGGAGTATATCCTTCTTTCAAGCTTAAATTAAAGTCTGGCTGGGTGAAGAATACTTGGCAAAGCATTCACTTTATTGCTTTTGTAACTTTATCCCACCACTGCCTTCCAGTCTGGACAGTTGCTTTTGATAAATCTGCTGTGAATCTTAAGGATGCTTCTCTGGATGTAATTTTTGTTTTTGCTCTTGTTGATTTCAGTATTCTATCCCTAACTGTGGTTTTTTTTGTTTTTTTTGTTTGTTTTTTTTTTTTTTTCATTGAAACTAGGATGTGCCTTGGGGTGCTTTTATTTGAGTCCCTTAAGTGGTACTCTTCTGGTGTCCAGGATGTGGGTGTCTGCACTATTCAGTTCTGGGAACTTTTCAGTAATGATGCCTTTGACTGTTTCTTCTTCATTGGGGTTTTTTCCTTTGTCTCTAGAACTCCAATTATTTTATGTTGTTTCTTTGTCCCAAAGATCTGTTGTTAAACCTTAAAATTGTCTATTCACTTATTTTGAGGATTGTTTCCATACTCTGCCCATATATTTAAAGGTTCTTTTTGAATTTCTTCTGTTGTATGGAGATGTTATGCAGCTCCTCTTCCATATCACTAATTATGTCCTCAGCATCTGTTACTCTGCTGGTGAGGCTTTCCAGTGAGTTTTTCATTTCACCTACAAGGTTTTTAGATCTATTATTTTATTTTGATGTTTCTGATGCTTCTCATTTCTACTCTCATATTGTCTTGCGTATTATTTGCTGTTTGTTCAGTTTATCCCATGGTTTCTTTGAGTTCTTTGAACATCCTTTGCATTTCCTCTCTCAAGTCCTTATCAGAAAGGCTATATAGGTGACTGATAATAGTTGAGTCATGAAAATATCATCTTTGTTCACTAAGTGTGCTGGGGTTCTGTATTGTCTTCCCATTGTGACCTTTGTAGTGTGTGGTGATTTTTTTTTATATGTTGTGCTGCTCCTTGCCTAGGAGCAATGTAAGGTTGCAACAAATCAACTCCACTTCTACCTAATTGCCCTCTTTGATCATCTTATGAACATGCTGATGTGTGATCTTCCTGTCACACTTAGCCTTAATGTACTCCTTCAATGATAATGTCCATGTCCCTTGAGCAGATGGCTCTGGATCAACCCATATCTCAAAGTCCTGTTACTCAATTATTTGCTTTTGAAGTGAGTAAGGGCTGTACTCCCAGAAGGTCCTCCAGCAAAGGCATCCAGCCTCCTGGTCACACTCCACTGTTAGCTCTCAAGTAGCACTGCTACAGGTATGGCTTAACCAGCACTCTTCTGTCGCAGCCTTGTTTCTTCTCCAGCACTTTGTAGGAATGTCCCAAACCAAGCTTGGCCTTATTAGTGGATCTGCTCAGTGTTCCACAATTTCCAGCCCTGCTGCTGGACCAAATCAGGAAAACACTCACTCTGTCACTGCAAGACTGAGGCTACACTAACTACTTGTAGATCAGTTTTTGTTCTCTTTGGCCACTCTGCCACCTTCCTCACCACCCTGTGATTTTTCTAGGAGCTTGATATATATATATATATATATATATATATATATATATATATATATATATATATATATATATATATATATATGTTAGGTGTTTGGGTTTTTTGGGTCAGACCCGGCTGTGCTCAGGGGTTATTTATTCCTGGCTCCATGCTCAGAAATTGCTCCTGGCAAGCACAGGAGACCATATGGGATGCCGGGATTCGAACCGATGACCTTCTGCATTGAAGGCAAACACCTTACTTCCATGCTATCTCTCCGGCCCTGGAGCTTGATATTCCATCTGGTGATCTGCCTTTGCTTCTTTTCCAGGTGTCTGATCCTTAGTAACCATACTCAGGGGTTTTAGGAATTTCACACCTGGAATAGATCCAGAATGATTTTACTCTAGGTGTCTTCAGGCTCTCAAAACTAGTGTAGCATCTACTATTTCTGCTGTCTCTCCGCTAATTTTCCTATCTGACTCATAAGAAATCTCTTAATAATGTATAATTTATTTAAATACCAGTTGCTAACGTTCATATGAAGCAAAATATATCTTAATAAAAAGTCCTTAATTATACAATAAAGAATCAAAATGCTCTCCTTTAGTGGATTGTAGATTTCTGTCACTGTCAGGTATTACTGATAATCTGGGCAAGGGAAGATTTTAATTACCTTTTCAGTTTCCTTGTTGGGATTTGTCTATTTAGGCAACCTACTTCCTCCTCATTCAGTTTTGGGGATTATGTTTCTAGAAATATGTCTATTTCTTCTAGTTTTTCTAGTTTTACACAGTTTTTTTCATAATACGCTCTAATTATTTTTTGTATTTCTGTTGATTCTGTTGTAATTTCTCTCCTTTCATTTAAGATCCTATTTATTTGAGAATTCTTTTTTTTGTTTTGAGTCTTGCTAATGGATTTTCTATATTGGTTATTTTTTTTTTTTATAAAACCACCCTCTGGTTACATTAATTCTTTTATTTATACCCTTGATTTCTGTTTTGTGGGTTTTTTGTTTGTTTTTACTTATTTATTTATTTATTTATTTATTTATTTATTTTTTGTTTTTTGGGTCCCACCCGGCAATGCTCAGGGGTTAATCCTGGCTCTACGCTCAGAAATCGCCCCAGCAGGCTTGGGGGACCATATGGGATGCCGGGATTCAAACCAGCGACCTTTTGCATGCAAGACAAATACCTTACCTCTGTGCTATCTCTCTAGCCCCTCTGTTCTGTGTTTTAATGTGTACCTTCTCCTACTTGTGTTATGGTTTCTTGTTATTTTTTTCTGGATGTTTAATGTATAAAATTAGATTGTTCATCTTTTTATTTATGCCTTATGTAGGCCTGCATCGCTGAATTTTCCCTACTTACTGCCATTAGTCTCAAGGAATCTCTTTATTTCTTTCCTGATTTCTTCTTTCATCCAGCTGTTATAAAGTAGCAAAATGCCTCAAGGTTTAGAGTTTTCCATTTATTCTTTTCATAAACAATCTCATCTCTGTGGCATTGCTGTCTCATAGATCCTTTGTATAATTCTTATATTTGTGAATTCTTGTTAGTCAGATTTATGTTCTACAATGTGTTCTATCATAGATAATGTCCCAAGTGCACTTGAGAAGAATGCATATTCAAATTTTTGAGGATGAAGGCACTTTATAAATACATTAATCCCATTTCTAATAGTTTCTCATTTTGGGTTCTTATATCATTATTGATGATCTGCCTAGTGGATCTATCTAGTAGTGATAATGGTGTGTTGAAATCTCCCACTTTTATCTTATTTTTTATCTATATATTTCTGTAGGTTTGTGATTTACAAGATTTACATACTTTGCTTATCCAACATTTGGTAATTTATTTATATGTTGAATATGTTATATGTTGAATATGTTATTTATATGTTGAATAGAGTCAGTATTTATCTGTATATTGTGCCCCTGATTAAGAAGTAGAGTCCATTCTTGTCTCTAATTACTTTATTTAGGTTGAATGCAATTTTATCTGATTTTAGTATCACTTTTCCTTTTTTTTTTTGTTCTGTCTGTGGCTTTTATAATTGTCTTCCACCTTTTTACTCTGAGCCTGTTTCTATCCAGAGATTATAGGTGTGTTTCCTGTAAGCAGTAAATAGGTGGGTTTTGTTCCCTGAGCCAACTCTCTACTCTGTTCATTTTAATTGGAAAGTTTTAGTTCATTGACATTCAAGGAAATAATTAGAAGAAATGGCTGTCATGCCAATATATTGTGTAAGATTGTTGCTTTTACAACTGGTTATTTGATTTATATAAATAAACCTTTCAGTAATAGGAACAGGTCTGTGGGGTAGGAATGTAGTGAATAAAGAACTTTCAACCACTGCTGATTGGAATGCTGTCTGGATAACCTCCTTTAGACAAACTGTATGGTATTCTCAATATATTTAGAATTAAACTGTCAAAAAAAGAGAAAATTCTCTTATTTTCTTTACATATTTATCACACATCAATAACAATTATACTCATTTCTTTAATCTAACATTAGAAAGATTTTTTATATTTTCCTCAAACTTGGTCTTTTAGAAATTTTAATCAGATGTTACATTTTTATGTTAAAATTAGTGCATCAAAACAGGATTTTTTTTTCTGATATAAACAGGGGTAGGATATCTTTTAAACCAGAAATGAAGAGATAATACAATAGGGTGGGAGCTTTCTTTGCACACTCCAGACTCAGGTTCTTTCCCCAGCATATCAGTATTTCTTCCAATCACAGCAAGAAGTAATTTTTTTTTTTTTTTTTTTTGGTTTTTGGGTCACACCCGGCAGCGCCCAGGGGTTACTCCTGGCTTCAAGCTCAGAAATCGCTCCTGGCAGGCTCGGGGGACCATATGGGATGCCGGGATTCGAACCGATGACCTTTTGCATGAAAGGCAAACGCCCTACCCTCCATGCTATCTCTCCAGCCCCCAAGAAGTAATTTTTGATGGCAGAACCAGGAGTCTCTTTTGAGCATTGCTGGGTGTGACTGCAAACAAAATGAAACAAAACAAAAAGCAACTGGGTGAAACTCTTGTTACAGCAAACAGAACCTGGACTACAGATTATTATAGATATAATTTTTTCTTGTTAATTATTTGAACACAAAATGTAGAATAAAATGAAAACACTCATTTATATAAGTGTATAAAAGGGGGAAATTAATAAATATATTTTAAGTTTTAAGCTAATTATAAGCTGTATCTTAATTTTTAGTTGCATCTCATTTCTGCAGGTAATATTTTAGCCTTTTTACTTTGTCCTACAAACATTAGATTCTGACAATTTTCACCTCACTAATTACCTCATATACTAAGCACTTCCAGAACTATTCTGAATATAACAAAATTCTTTTCGTTTTAGGCATTTTAAATTTGCCATTACTCTACAAGAACACTCTTTTTTTTTTTTAATATGGAACGCTTCATAAATTTGCGTGTCATCTTTGCGCAGGGGCCATGCTAATCTCTGTATCGTTCCAATTTTAGTATATGTGCTGCTGAAGAGAGCACACACAACACTCTTACCCCAGATTTTCACATACCTTTTCTTTTTTGTCATTCTTCATTTTCCAATTTAAAAATTTCCTTATAACCTTTATTATTATTCAGAAATATTGCTATCATTTATTTTACTTGCCACTGCCCATTATTTGTGTCACATAAAACAATTACTCCTTTGTTTCCCTACTTCTTTGTTTTGGAAGGCCTACCAAGCAGAGTTCAGTAACTCCAGGAGTCACTCCCAGTAATACTCAGCCAACTGGGCCAATAATTCAATGCTAGGTTTTGAGGGTATGGTGCTCCTTAGAACCTACTTGATCTCTGACCACCAGGGTCACTTACTTTATACTTGGGAGTCTCTAGGGCCCAATCATAAATGTATATGTCCTAAATGCTGTACTATTTCATGAACTTTCTCAATTATTCACAATAGTGTTCTTATAGCTTATAATACTTCACAACTTACAGTACTGCAAGTAAAAATAAAGGATAATATGTATTATGAGGTCAACAAATAAAAGGAGGAAAAAAAGAATAATCATTTATCAAGTAGACAATATTATGATTTAATTCTGGTTAATACACTACATTCCATTAAAAATTATTATATTAGGGACTGTAACTGTGGTGCAGTGGTAGGGCATTCGCCTTGGATGAACCTTGGTTCGATCCCCCGGCGTCCCATATGGTCCCCTAAGCCAAGAGTGATTTCTGAGAGCATAGCCAGGAGTAACCCCTGAGCATCCTGGTTGTGGCCCCAAAACCAAAAACCAAAAACAACATCAACAACAACAACAACAAAGATTCTCATTTTATCTACAATTTAATGGGAATTAGTAGACAAGGCTAGATGGGTTTATAGTTATTTATTTATTTAGGGTTATTTTTGGACCACACCCCATGACATTCAGGGGCTACTTCTGGAGATGTGCTCAGAAATTGCTCCTGGTTTGGGGGACCATATGGGAAAACAGGGCTTGAACCACAGTCAGTCCTAGGCTAACGCTGGCAAGGTAGATGCCTTACTACTCCATGCCACCACTCTGGCCCTGGTTTATAGTTATTTTTAAATTTTACATTTCATTAAAACATCTCACTGAATTTGATATCAGTGTATTAATTGTTTTAATAGTATATATATGTGTACACACTAATATACAATACAATTCTATTTTTGAATGCTCTCTGGGGTTACACATCTTGTGTAATAATTTAATTCCTTTAATAAACATTATTGACAACTGTATATTTGAGAAACAAACATTGGAACTGGCCTCCAACAGGAAGAAATGGTCAAAGAAGAATTTAAAACTTTTCTCTTGTCTCTCACAAGCAACACATGATATGAGATTTACATATCTATATAAATATATGTATATATTTAGAAGCATATATAGGCTAAATTGATGCTAATATGGAAATGTTAATGGTTCATTTTATTTACTATATTTTTCATTAATATTATACTGCCTCCATTTACCTTAAAGAAAGTTCCAACAACACCATGGATGAAGATAATATGACATTTTCCAGTGACTTCACCTTTACAGGTCTCTTCAGTAACAATAAAGCATCAGCCTTCCTTTTCAGCATCATTTGTGCCATTTTCTTTATGGCCATTATGGCCAACGGAGTCATGATCTTCTTGATATACATAGACCCTCACCTCCACACACCTATGTACTTTCTACTTAAGCACCTCTCTTTCATTGACATGATGTACATATCCACCATTGTGCCCAAAATGCTGGTTGATTATTTGTTGGGAAAAGGAACTATATCCTTTGTGTCCTGTACAGTCCAGTACTTTCTCTACATGGGATTTGTGGGTGCTGAGTTTTTCCTCCTTGGACTTATGGCTTATGACCGCTACGTGGCTATATGCAACCCTCTGCGTTACCCTGTGCTCATGAATCAGAGAATTTGTTGGATGATCTTGGCAAGTTCTTGGTTTGGTGGTGCTTTGGACAGCTTCCTTCTCACTCCAATCACTATGACGCTCCCATTCTGTGCTTCCCACAAGATTAATCACTTCTTCTGTGAGGCACCAACCATGCTTAGACTGGCTTGTGGTGACAAAGCTGCTTATGAAATGGTTATGTACATTTGCTGTGTGATGATGTTGCTGATTCCATTTTCTGTGGTTATTGCTTCATATGCTCGGGTTCTCATCACAGTTCATCAGATGAAATCAGCGGAAGGAAAGAAGAAAGCCTTTGCCACATGCTCATCACACATAACTGTAGTGACATTGTTCTATGGTGCTGCTTTGTACACATATATGCTTCCTCAATCCTACCACACTCCAGTCAAAGATAAGGTATTTTCTGCCTTTTACACCATTATCACTCCACTGTTAAACCCTCTTATCTACAGCTTGAGAAACAGAGATGTGACCGGGGCATTGAAAAGGGTTTTGGCAAGATTTCAAGGAGTCCCTGGTATGACAAGGGAATAATTCTGAGCTGAAAATATGTTACCTGTTGAGGTGAAATACTGGTACTTGGGGTCATACCTTGGGTAATGTGGATATAGTTTGTGAGAGTGGCCAATGATAGTTATTGTTTTTAAGGAGCTATACTCAGTGGTACTCAGGTTCTGTGCTCAAGGTCACATTTGGCAGTGTACAGGGGATTGCATATCTTGAAAGATACTACAGTCATGCTTTGTCAAAACTGTGAAGTTATTCTAATGTTAGTACATGAATAATTTCAGAGTACCAATAAATGCTGATATTTATTTTTTCTTTTCTACTCTTTTTCCTCTCAAAAACTTCTCTAAATATAATAAAAAGTATAAATGCACCCACATTTCTGATTAATGTTACATAAACTGTCCATTATTAGAGGTCTTTTAAGAACTGGTGACTTTTATCTATTTAAAAAATAATTATTTAGGGGCTGGAATGGTGGCTCAGCGGGATGGTATTTGCCTTACATGGCGGTTGACCAAGGACGAACCATGATTTGATCCCTGAAGTTTCTTATGGTCCCCCAAGCCAAGAGTGATTTCTGAGCACATAGCCAGGAGTAACTCCTTAGTGTCACCGGGTGTGGCCCCAAGACAAAAAAAAATTTAAATATCATGGTTACAAGGTTGTTATAATACATATAGTTTTTCTTTTTTTCACAATTGTGAGGTTGTTCCTAATTAGTTTTAATCATACATTGTACAATACCCTTCACAATTACACATTTCCTGTCACCAATGTCCCCAATTTCCCTCCCATCCTCTCTCCTGCCTGCCTCTGAGGCAGACATTTTTCTTCTCTATTTCTTTCTCCTTTCTTTTACCTTTTAAACTTTTCTTTTTTAAAAAAAATTATTGATTGAAATTTTGTGGTTTAAAATACTCTGAATATTGGTTTCTCATGCACATAATGAACATCACACGTATCATCAGTGAGTGGATCAACATCCCTCTATGAAGATCCCAAAGATACTTAAAATCTAACCTCAGAACACCAAAAGCATTCATTAGAAATCGTATATACACACACCTATGTACATCATCACACAGTACAATAACCAAGCTATTGAAACAATCCAAATGACTAACTGGGTAAATAAATCAAGAAGTTATATTATGTATATATACTTTTCTTTTTCTTCAAGACCACATCTAGAAGTGTTCTGTAGTTAGTTCTGTCTCTGATTCTTTTTTTATATCTTTATTTATACAATTTAATTACAAACATGATTGTAGTTGGGTTTCAGCCAAATAAAGAACACCCCCTTTACCAGTGCAACCTTCCTAACACCAATGCCCCAGTCTTCCACCTCCCTACTCAACCCCACCTGTATTTGAGACAGGCTTTCTACTGCCATCATTCATTCACATTGTTATGTTAGTTGTCAGTGTAGTTATATCTGTTGCTGCACTTACAACTCTTTGTGGTGAGCTTCCTATCATGAGCTGGACCTTCTAGCCCTCATCCTTAGTGTTTCTGAGAATTATTACAAAAATGTCTTTTAGTTTTCTTAAAACCTATAGATGAGTGATATTCTGTGTCTCTCTCTCCCCCTCTGAGTTATTTCATTCAGAATGCTAGATTCCATATGCATCATGTATAGGAAAATTTCATGACTTCATCTCTCTTGTAGGCTGCATAATATTCCATTGTGTATATATACCACAGGTTTTTTTTTGCCATTTATCTGTTGAAGGGCATCTTGGTTGTTTCCAAAGTCTGGCTATTGTAAATAGCACTGCAATGAATACAGGTGTGAGAAAGAGATTTTGGAATTGTATTTTTGTGTTCCTAGTGTATTTCCCTAGGAATGGTATAGCTGGATCATATGGGACTCAATTTCCAGTTTTTTTAGGAGTCTCCATATTTTTTTCAATGAAGGCTGGACAAGATGGCATTCCCACCAGCAGTGAATGAGAGTTCCTTTCTCTTCACATCCTCTTTAGCACCAATCGTTCTTGTTCTTTGTAATATGTGCCAGTCTCTGTGGTGTGAGATGATACCTCCTTGTTGTTTTGATTTTCATCTCCTTGATTATTAGTGATTATTGATAAACGGGCAAGTGGTGTGGCACAACTGGTTAGCTACTTGCAAAAAAGTGAACTCAGACCCTCAGCTAACACCATGTACAAAGGTAAAATCCAAATGGATTAAAGATCTTGATATCAGATCTGAAACCATAAGATATTTAGAACAACACATAAGTAAAATACTCCATGACATTGAGACTAAAGGCATCTTCAAGGAGGAAACAGCACTCTCCAAACAAGTGGAAACAGAGATAAACAGATGGGAATATATTAAGCTGAGAAACTTCTACACTTCAAAGGAAATAGTGCCTAGGATACACGAGCCACCCACTGAATGGGAGAAATTATTCACCCAATACCCATCAGATAAGGGGCTAATATCCAAAATATACAAGGTTCTGACAGACTTCACAAGAAAAAAAAAACATCTAACCCCATCAGGAAATGGGGAGAAGAAATGAACAGACACTTGTCAAACAAGAAATACAAATGACCAAAAGACACATGAAAAAAATCTGCCTCTGATTCTATGCCTAGGAATTAATCATTGTGGTACTCAGGGAAGACATGTAGTTCTGGGTATTGAACAGGAGTAAGTCACATGCACAGCAAGTATTCTACTTTTTGTACTATTTCTCTGGCCCCAAACTTGTGAGGTTTTTTTACATTATTTATTGGAAATGATAAAGTATATTATGTATTTTTAAATAGTATTTATAGAAGACAATAATAACATAACATTTATGAGGAATAATCTAAATAATTTCTGACCATGATTTATAGAACTTAAGTATCTTTTATTTGAGCAGCAACTAAAGTATCTTTTACATAAATTTTCTTGGTAAAACAAAATATGAACTTTGTAAAAGCTGAAATGTAAAGCCTCGAAGTATCATATTAAATGAAGTAAGCCAGAATAAAGAGGATAATCACAAGATAATATCACATATATGCGGTATAAATACATGAGGGAATGCAAGATCTAAATGGGGTTCTCTAAAACACCCTTAGCCCTAGAGTATAGGAGGAAAAACTGGTGTGAAATTGTAGGTGACAGGTATCAAGGGGATTCAGATACATTGGTGATGTTAAGTAAGGACAGAAATAAATATCCCAAACTATGGAGTCAACAACAGTAAAATAGGCGACCCCAACTTAAAAAGTTGCCTGTTTTGATGACAGGCTGGGTGGAAGCAGGAGAGGTGTGGGCTAGTTTTGGGGAACATTGATAAAGAAACATTGATTGTAGTGGTTAGATTAGTGCTTAAACATTTTATGTCTAAAACCCAAATATCAATAACTTTGTAAAGCACAATAGTTTCAATAAAATAATAATTATTAAATGTTACAGAGAATGTGTTCACAAATTCAGATTAGTTTATTAATTCACATATTCAATAATCAGTTTCCAGCTTTTCTCTGGTATTATTAGTATTATATATTATAAAAGATTAAATGCAATAATTATGGAATTAGTCTTTTTTTTTGTTTTATTGGGCCACACCAGTGATGCTCAGGGATTACTCCTGGCTTTGCACTCAGAAATTGCTCCTGGCTTGCGGGACCATATGGGACACTGAGGGATCAAACCTCGGTCTGTCTTAGGTCATTGCATGCAAAGCAAAAGCCCTACTGCTTGCACCACTGCTCGGGCCACAATTATTGAATATTTAATGGAGTTAGTAATATTGTTGATATCTTCCAATGAATGAATGAACGATGCATTTTTTCTTTATGTAATGAATTCTGCATGTTAAAGAATTACAAAATGCAAGAGAAAGGGCTAGCCTTTAGATTTGAGCCTTGGAATTGTCATGATTTGATGTTTTATACTGTTGTAAACTTTGGAAATAAATATTTTTAAGAAGCTGACAATCAAAAGCTGGTACTTTTCACCTAGGTTTGATCCACAGCACCACATATATTTCCTCAAACACTCCATGAATCATCCTGGAATGTAGAGCCAAGAATAGGCCCAGAGAACCACAGTTTGTAATCTAACCCTACCACATAGCCCCCCTCCAATCCCCCCAAACAAAACCCCCACCATAATACAGAAAGATCATGACCATATTCAGGTCCTTTGGGAAATATTTACCTGGTAATACATATCAAATTTGTGACTTGCCCATTTAATAAATATAATACATATCAAATTTGTGACTTGCCCATTAATAAATATTGGCTCACTGAATTGACATTTTACCGTTGACAGTCAGCTAGAGATATAAGACAAACATAATTTTACCTACTATACTAACAAAGTTGCTAGGTTGAAAAAATATTTTGCCAAGGAAACAATCAATGATGAAAACAATCACTAAGGGTTGAACTCACTAGGTAATTAGTGAAATGAAACTATTTCCATATAATTTCATCAAGGTCACCAGGTGTCAAGCAGAGGTAACCTTTTGGGAGCATTTTTAAAAGGCATCATTCCAATCTCATCAGCCTGTTTTGCAAAACACTAAATTTTGAGTGATAAAATATAATTATTCCAACCAATATTTCAGGAACTGTAAGAAGCACAAAAGGTGTTCTTAACTGAATGACAACTTGAGGAACAATGACCTGAGTTTCACCTTCATGTTGTACTTTTGCTAGAACAATCTCAAATTCAGTTCCTTTTTTTTCTACTTTCCACCTCCACAAATTATAGCAAGTACACATTGGTCTCTAGCAGTAAACTCAAAGATTGGAGGGGGCTTCAATGCTCATAAACACAACTCATATTAGCACAACACTAGCTTCAATAAAATGTATCCATAAAAATCACAATGATAGCTGTATAGCTAAAATAATTATAGAACCTTAAATTATAGCTAGAGAAGATAAAGGGACAATAGCATTGAAAATCTTTATCTAATCTTCCTCTGAAACTCCAAATAATTGGCTATTAATAACAAAGTTGGTTGGAAAGCTCCATCAGGAAAGAAAAGCCAACACATATATAATTCTTTCAGAGATATCTCTTGTAGAGGGATAAAACTTAACAGGGTCAGAGCTATATTACAGTTATAAATTATAACGTCTTAAACTAAGACTGCTACAGAAACAATGAGGGAAGCATTATAGAATTCCATCAATCTTATTGAGTGGAAGCACTCTTAGTACTAACTAGTTCTAAAATCTCTTAGATAAGGATTTCAGAGATTACATGCTGAGTATATTTAATGAGTTTCAAGGAAGAATGACATAGGTAGTCAGTCTGTAAGTTCAAGAAACTAAGAGAGCATAAATGAGAAAAATATAATCAGAAATGACAGAAATGAAGAGACTAACATTAAAAAATAAATCTTAGTGAAAGGTCTGGGCAAAAGAGTAATAGCTGCTTTTATAATAAAGACAATTGGCTCTAAGATGAAAATAAAGAAACTAAAAAGAAACAAAATTAAAAAATACCAAAAATATATATATCACAGAGGATGAGTTCAAGAGGTGGAGCATAAGAATTACAGGAATTTATGAGGAAGAGAAAGATGATGCTAATAAAAAATCATTTGTGCAATAAATCAAGGTGAGAAATGACCAGAGTTGAGAAATTCAAGTGCCAAATTCAATAAGTTGAGGAGTGCAGGCACCCACATTCAAGAGACACAAAGGGTACTACTCAAGAGAAACCCAATCGAAAATAATTTTAGTACATCATATTCACAAAAGTAAAATAGTAATTTTAAAAACAGCAAGATCAAGGAAGGAAATCAAAAGGAGTTTCCTTTAGATGTAAAGCAAACAAGTGAAACATCATGGGTCAGAATAAAATGGTGGATATGGTGATAAAACTTAATAGGGGCCAGGGCTATATTACACTTATATATGGTACTTAGAATAACGACATGAAGAAATGCAAGGTCTTAAATTGACATTGTCTATAATACTTTTGGCCCCAGAGTATAGTGAGGAATAGGAAAGAAACAAAGTGAAGGAGAAGGACATATATGAAATGGTGGGGAAAAGAGCAATGAGTCTAGATGCAATTATGGTGCTAACAACGGGCAGAACTAAATATACAAGCCAGAGTCAGTAACAGTGAAATTATGAGACTCAAATTAATTTAATAACCAAACACAAAAATGTTCTTATTATGATGGGAGGTCATTTTTGTATTGTGTTTTTTAGGTTTCTTGGGTATATATCTAGAAGTAATATTGCTGGATCAATTGGAGCTCAATTTCCAGTTTGTTGAAGAATGTCCATGTTGCTTTCCAAAAAAGCTGTACCAATTTGCAATCCCACCAACAGTGAATGAGAATCCCTTTCTCCCTGCATCCATTCCAGCACTGATTGTTCTTAATTTTATGGTGTGAGATATCTATTGTTGTTTCAATTTGTATCTCCTTGATGATTATTTATGAGGAACATTTTTTTGTGTGTGCCTGTTGGTCATTTGTATTTTTTCTTTTAGAAAATGTCTGTTTATTTCTTCTCCCCATTTCTGGATTGGTTTAGATGATTTTTTGTTGCAGAGATTTACCAATTCTTTCTATATCTTAGATATTAACTTCTTATCATAGGAGTATTGGGTGAAAAGCTTCTCCCATTTTATGGGTAGTCTTTTTATCCTAGTCACTGTTTTACTTGAGGTGCAAAAGCGTTTCAGTTTAATAGATGCACCTAGTGAGGGGCAAGCAAAATACTTAAACCAACTGATAATAGACTAGAAGGACATTAATAGCAATATAATAGTTGTGGGAGACTTCAACACCACTCTGTTAACTCTTGATAGATCAACCAGGCTAAAACTTAACAAAGATATAACAGCTTTGAAGGCAGGAATGGAAGGGAATGGCTTAGTAGGCATATTTAGGGTTTTCCATCCCCTGAAAGCTGGATGCACATTCTTCTCCAATTCTCGTGACATTCTTTATGATAAACCACCCGCTGGGCAACAAAACATATCTTCATAAATCAAGAGGATACAAATTATAACAACTATATTCTGAGACCACCATGTGCTGCAGGCGTCCTGTGTTTCAGTATTTTCTAGTGGGGACGAAAATTCCTTCACGAAAGAAAGCGGGTACACAAAACGGACGAATATGAAATATGAAATAATGAGACCACAAAATGCATTGTATGGCGACCCTCGTCTGCAATAGACATTAGACAAATTTACTTTTCAGCTGATGACATTTAAGCACAACTCTGGTATGCAAAGTATTTCCGAGAAAACAAAGGGCAGGGAATCTTAGGAGAAGAAAGACAATGATAGCAGGCCCTAGAATATACATATCAAAACACTAGCCAATACAGGTGAAAAGAATCCCAAGCTAAAAGGTAAGGAAGTGACATAAGGGGGTGTTCTAGTTTAGAAAGGATGTTCTTATAACAACGAAGGAGAAACTGGTTTTGCTACAATATTGCAGCCTACCTGAATAGTAAAATGCAAGAAAGATAGGAGCTGTTTGTTTACTACCTAAAAGCTGAAAACAGAAAATCAAGTTGCAGGTAGGTGGCTGGCTGGACTGTCTTTGAGTTGCAAATATACTTAGCCAGTGGGGAAATAGCACCTCTTGGTACTGAAATTTCTCTGAGTTCACAATGACTGAGGCTGAATTTTGGTCTGTAGTTTCGCAAGGGAGACAAAGCCAAATGAAAAGAGATATATAATGTCACCGCCATGTCATGAATATAACAGAAATATAGCCAGTAATCCACGCAGGGATTATGATTGATTCCACCAACGGGCCTGCTGGTCAAAATATTCTTGAGGGAATTTCAGCTCAATGCACCAGGAAAGCCAATAGACACGTCTGGTGTGTGCTTCCCCTAATAATGGAGACATCTATGCTGCATGCTGTGGCAACCATGCACAAATAGTATTGAAATACAAACATACAAGGAGAAACAAATTTTAACACTTGAAAATTAAGCAGCTCACTGCTAAACAACAAGTGGGTTAGAAACAAAATCAAGGAAGAAATCAAAAGATTCCTGGAAACAAATGAGAGTGAAAGAATGAATTATCAGAACTTGTGGGTCACAGCAAAAACAGTATAAGAGGAAAATTTATAACTTTGCAAGCATTTATTAGGGTGAGGGAAAAGGCCTACATAAACATATCTTTTTTTAAAGTTATGCTTATAAGTTAAAATGTGGTTTGTCCTTGAAGAATGATCCATGTGCTCTAGAGAAGAATGTCTATTCAGTTTTTTGGGAATGGGAGCGCTATATATGTCCATTAGTGCCAGATCTTCTAGTTTCTCATTCAGGGATCTTATGCCCTTACTGATATTCTGCCTACTGGTCTATCCAGAGGTGTGAGTGTCATATTGAAGTATCTTTTTTTCTATCATGTTTCATCTATGTGTTTTACTAAGTTTGTGAACAAAAATCTTGCACTGTTTGGCGATGCAATATTTATTGTGTCTACACCAAACCCAAAGTCAACAACAGAATCAAGATAAGCAATCTACATCAAGCTATACACAGAAGGGACCTATTACACTAGGTTCGTCCTAGGTCAGCCGCATGCAAGGCAAATGTCTTACCTCTGTGCCACTGCTCCAGCCCCTTTAAGAGGTCTTTTTCGAGTTAGTTGAATTGCTCATCTATTGATTGCTTAATTTTTCTGCTAGTGCCTACTTGATTTCTATTTTTTTTTTTTTTTTTTTTTGGTTTTTGGGCCACACCCGGCGGTGCTCAGGGGTTACTCCTGGCTGTCTGCTCAGAAATAGCTCCTGGAAGGCACGGGGGACCATATGGGACACCGGGATTCGAACCAACCACCTTTGGTCCTGGATCGGCTGCTTGCAAGGCAAACGCCACTGTGCTATCTCTTGTAAAGCATTACATTTTGATTTTAACTCATCTCCTAGATTCTGGCATTTTGATGGGATTGCAAATTTGCCTATGTTTCTCTTCTTTTATTTGTCTACAGTTGACCTCAATAGTTTCCCTGTTGCTCTTCGCATTTTCTGGGTTGGAATTGTAGAGTTTTAAGTTCCCAGTTATTAGGAAAGTGATATATTGAATTGAGTATACAAAAAGTGTCTAATATATTTATCTCACATGTTACTTTCCTAAACATGCAGGATTACTTGAGTGTGAGAAAATTGCTACCTAAATACTTGGTTTGGTTGACTGAGTTTTGTGGCTGTATATTTTCTGAGAGTAAGAAGTGCTAGTTCCATTTGCCTAGAAATATCATTTTTCTGGAAATATCAAATGTAAATTGGAATGCTTTTGTGCAGACATAGTAGCATTATGGTTCTAGGATGAGAGGGCAGATGTACATCAGGACAGGAAATGGGTTAGGCCTAGAGTTTAAGAAAGAGAGTGGCAAATTGTGGTTGGAACCTTGGGGATACAGATTCAGATCCAAGACCCTATGACATTTTTATATTAACTACCACACTGTTCATTTCTGTTTTTTTCTCATTTCAGCTCTATTTTTCATGATTTTTCTGGCTACCTTTTCCATTGCTTCTTTGACCTTATTAAACATCCTTACAATGGTGTCACTAAAATCTTTGAGGAGTTATAGAATTGGTTATTTCTGGATGAGCCCTCTATCCTACTGTTTTCACTCATTGATCTTAGTGGGCTCTTTTGAGTTTGTTTTTTGGACCATACCTGTCATGACTCAGGGGTTCTGACAATAAACTCAGAAAGTACTCCTGGAAGGCTCAGGAGATCATAAAGTATAACAGAGATTGAACCTCAGTCAGCTGCATGCAAGGCAAAGGTCTAACCTGCTTAACTATATTTTTGGCATAAATCTTAGTGAGCTTTTATTTGTTTTATAATGGGGATGACTGTGTTCCCACTATACTGAGTGTGAGTCTTTGAGATTACCCCTCCAGGGAATTTCCATTAAATTAGGTTGAGAATTATTCATTTACTTCTTTGCCCATCTAATTGTCATGATAGGAAGTATAATTGTGAACCATGTAATATTTTATGTGATCAGGTAGTATAGAGTTCAGCCCTTTGAAATGGCTGAGGTTGGGTGTAGAAATTGGAGGATCACAGACCATGTATATATACTATTTACTGGAGTGTCTATTCATCTCTTCTCATTTTTTTAATTTTATAAATGCATTTTATATCTTTGATATTAACCAATAGATTTTTGAGTGATGGGAAAATATTTTGTTTTAGTCTACAGAATATTTTTATTTAAGTCATAATTTCTTTGGTCATGCAGAAGCATTTTAATTTGATGTAGTCTAATTTGTTTATCTTCCACTTCCCTTTGCTTGGCTAATTGCATTGAGTTGTTGAATTTATCTCTCAATTCAATGTTATGATGTTTTTTGTTTTCCTCAATATAACTTATGATTTCAGGTCCGATGATGAGGTCTTTAATCTATTTTGAATGGGCTTTTGTGCATCAGATGGGAGTTTAGATTTCTTTTCTTTACTCATGGTACTATCCTGTTTCTCACACTATTTGCTCCTTTATATTCCTTTGCTAAAATCCACTTAACTGAAGTTCTGTCTCAGCATTCTTAATTCTATTCCTCTTGTCTGAAATCTGTGTTTATTCTATCACACTTCCTAAATTACTATAAATTGGGACTATAATATAGAGTCTGTATAGCATAAATCACCCATCTGTATAGCATAAATCACCTATCTTCTTTTCCTTTAGATATGATAATGTAATTTTTAATATTTTATTGTGTTTAAAATGTGAAAGACAGAGTACACAGGGCTTTGAAAATTTAAAAAATAAATTTAAAATTTAACATGAAAAAGTAAATGTAAAACGTTAGGGGCCGGTGAGGTGGCGCTAGAGGTAAGGTGTCTTCCTTGCAAGTGCTAGCTAAGGAAGGACTGCGGTTCGATCCCCCGGCGTCCCATATGGTCCCCCAAGCCAGGGGCAATTTCTGAGTAACTCCTGAGCATCAAATGGGTGTGGGCCAAAAAACAAAAACAAACAAACAAACAAAAAAACAAAAAAAAAACATTAGAGAATTCATTATAATTGGAGTTAAAATAATTTTATAAAGATATAGTAAATTCTACTTTAATTTCTCCTCAAATCCCAGCCTTTAGAAGGTGACAAAGAAAGACAAAAGTAAGTTAATATAGTTTAAAGTATGTTTTATGATTAGTTTTAAGAAAACTTTATAAACTTAAAATAAATAAGATAACTGTTGTTGGGGCCGGAGAGATAGCACAGCGGTGTTTACCTTGCAAGCAGCTGATCCAGGACCTAAGGTGGTTGGTTCGAATCCTGGTGTCCCACATGGTCCCCCGTGCCTGCCAGGAGCTATTTCTATGCAGACAGCCAGGAGTAACCCCTGAGCATAGCCGGGTATGGCCCAAAAACCAAAAAAAAAAAAAAAAAAAAAAAGATAACTGATATTGATTTATTTTATTACAAAATTAGAAAACTGTTTTAAAAATGTCCATGAACACATACTTTTAAAAGTTAAAAACTAAACAAATATAAACGATTTTTACTAATTTATACCATTGTGGATCATATATCTGCATATTCATATAATAGAGATCTTAAATCATACACACACTCATACTTTTAAATGATAACAAGAGGTAATTACTTAAAAACAAAAATATTCTATTTAAATTTTAGAAATGATTTAGAAAATAATTTAGAAACCACTATATACCAACATATTCAAAATGTTTTGGGGACTTGGGTAATAACTCTACTTTCTGGCATTCAAAATTAAATAAAAGAGGGGCTGGAGTGGTGGCTCAAGCGGGAAGGTGTCTGCCTTGCTAGCGCTAGCCTAGGTCAGACCATGGTTCGATTCCTGGAGTCCCATATGGTCCCCTAAGCCAGGAGTGATTTTTGAGCGCATAGCCAGGAGTAATCCCTGAGCGTCAGCGATGTTCCCCCCAAGAAAACCTCAAAATTAAATAAAAGAACATAAGCATAGCTTCATCATCACATCATTGATACATATGACAAAACGATGTGTAAAAACACAGATCATTGTCAGATTGTGATTATCCAAGTTAGGAGCGATTTCTGAGCGCACAGCCAGGAGTAACTCTGAGTGTCAGCTGTGTGACCCCCCCAAAAACTCAAAATTAAATAAAAGAACATATACATAGCTTCATCATCATCATTGGTACCTATGATAAAAAGATGTGTATAAAAACAGATCATTGTCAACATTGTGATTATCCAAAAGTAATTTGTGAATTTGGAATACTGCTAAATTTGAAACAAAATTTTACTTTAGGGATACTTAGGAAGCAGAAGAAGAACAAAGAATACTGTAAAAATACTTTCAAATGCACACCTGAACCCTATAATGTGATGTGTCAGGATCTATATATCCTGATCTGAAGAACTGAACTGGGTATCGGTACCATAAAAATTGCAACGATAAATAAAATAGAGAAGAGTGACACATGAAACCAAATGCTCAATTGTTTTTCCATTTTATTCTGATCATAATATAAATTGCTCCTAATATCAACAAATTACATTATTCTAGTGAAGTTAGAATAGTTAAAATATTTTCTCATGGAACTGCAAATTGATATCAACTCAAAATAATCTACAAAGCAGTCAGATAGCTTGGAACATAAGTTCTGTTTCGAACATCTTTATGAGATCTTTTCCCCCCTTTTTGTCCACACCTGGTGATGTTCAGGGGTTACTCCTGGCTATGCGCTCAGAAATCGCTCTTGTTTTTTAGGGACTATATGGGACTCTGGGGATCAAACCACAGTCCATCCTAGGTCAGCCATGTGCAAGGCAAACGCCCTACCGCTACACTACTGCTCTGGCCTCAGCAGTCTATTTTTTTAAAATAAAGATTTCTGATGTTGAGGACACTGCAGCAGGATATGATAAAGTGGCATGCTAAATATTTTAGTAGAAAGAAATTAATAATAATAAATAATAAATATAAACAAACTGTTTCTTTGTATAAATTTCTTTCTCTCTAAAAAGAGAAAATAAAACTTCTTGTCTGGGAGGTAAATGATACCTTGTCATCCCAAACTGTGGCTTGAATTATCTTTTCCTTTGTGTTCGTATAAACTCTTCAAATCTATTTTCATTTAACTTGCAATGTTCTCTGTTTTCTCCTTGTGTCTTCTAAATGTATTGCTTTTTTCTAGATACTGTATAACTTCCAAGGCATGATCAAATGAGAACTTTTTTTATTCTGTTTTTGTGCTTCCATGAATATGCAATTAACTTCTATTTCTCTTGTGGAATTCTCTTTGTCTATCCATTTTTTAGACATACAAGCTTATATTTCAATATACCTTTGGCTATTTCTTATGACTTTTATGGAGCATTTAATTTTTGGTATTTTATTTATTTATAAATTTATTATTTATTTATTGGGTCACACCCAGAAGCACTCAGGGGTTACTCCTGGCTCTACACTCAGAAATCACTCTGGCATGCTCGGGGGAATCATATGGGGATGCCGGGTATTCGAACCACTGTCCTGAATGTAAGGACAAACACCCTATCTCCATGCTGTCTCTCTGGCCCCAATTTTTAGTATTTTTAAAATATTTTCTAGCTATATTTAATGCCTTAATAATAATTTTTGTTTTATCAATAAAGTAATAAAATAAGTTAGAGAAACTTAGCTAATTTTGTATTTTATATCTTTGTAGGCTAATATCCATATTTCTGGATAAGAAACTTGCCACATATAATAGAGCAGTAGTACAGTTAGGGGAGATAAAGGACCATTATGACAATCATAGTTGGAACTGATCACTCGGGACAATAACTGGGTGACTGATTGAGATAAAGTGATATGCATGGTTTTTCTTCATTAATAACCGTATAAACCACGGTGTCTAAAAAGGATAAATAAGGCAACAGAAAGAGAGAAGAAAGAGAGCAGGCAAATGACAGGGAGGTAGGGAAAACGGGGACATTGGTGGTGGGAAACATTTATGGGTGGTGTACCTTGTAAGACTAAAACTCAATCATGAACAACTTTGCAATCATTGGGTTTAAATAAAATTTTTTTTAAAAATTTGATGAAATATTATAAAAATTGGGGTCTTATGGAGCTCAGTGGTGGAAATATTTTTTGCAAGTCCTATGTGACTTTATGACTTACTTTGTTCTACCCCTATTGGCTCTAATAAAAGCAGTATTATGAAATCCCTGATGAGATCCACAGGGAAGGCATCCACTCATTCCAAAAACAAGTTACCTCATGCCTTCTTAGAAAACCATATAAAATTCCTCATCTCCTTACTCTGTTTGCTCCCTTACATTCTAGGGATCCCAAGCACAGAACACAGAGATACTTCATTATTTTTAGTGGTCTGCATTTCACTTCATATTTTTTTTTTTAGTTTTTGACAAATTTTTCCTTGGTTTTAAGATATTTCTTTGTAAAGTATGGTAGCGAGTATAACTCAAATTTATAGACAGGTAGAAATTTTATTTTTATAAATATTTCAAATGACTAAGATATTTTAACTGACTAAAGTTATACTATATTCTATAAAATTGCATAGTAGCTGTTAACTCATTTCATGTTTCCTTTTGACCTAATTATATCATATTGTGTATGTTATTTCTAATTTATAATCACTGAATTCAATATCATTAATTCTTTCAAAGCCTCTGTGTGTTAGATTTGCATGAGTAAGATGCAGAAGAAAATAGGGCATGTAGATTCTTCATATGTTGATATGTCTTCTATTCTGAATAATAACTATGACTCACATTGTGCTTATTTTCTTTCAACATTGTAGGAGAAATGAAATCCACAACATGTATAATTTTCTCTCCTTATAATATTGTACCTTCTACTCTTTAAAATGACTGTCTATAGAGCCAGGATTAAGTCCTGAGTACCAGACAGAGTCTTGTTGTTACAGGTAAAAGCGTTTTGTATCTTTTTGCATAATAGTTTCAAATGATTTGAAGTCATTTGTATTCTTCATTATTTTATCTACATAAGTTCTAGTTGATGGTAAGTATTTTTGTTTACTCAACTTTGTATCTTCATTTCCATATGCAAATACATACTGACTATCTTAAGACAATTCAGCTTTATATAATTGACAGGAACTTTACTTGGAATAGTGTTAAAACAAAATTAGATATTTGAGTGATATTTTAAAAAGAAGTTGCATATTGTGTTACTTTATGCATATCAAGAGATAGATGCATCATGTTAGTTTTTAGTATCTATTGTTCACATTGTATACATGGGAAAATACATAAGGAGTGAATTTAAGGAGTTGAAGTAAGGTTAATTGATTTAAAAATGGAAAAAAGAACAATTTTAAATTCAAAAATTCTGTGATTCATATAGGAGTTCCTAAATATTTCTATCTTATATAAATATTATTTTATTAAAATATTATATTAATAAATATCTAAAGATAAATTATCTTAATTAAAAACATAGGTGTTTTAAAGTTTTGCAATAAAATCACAGTTGATAGGACACAGAATTTAGAAGAGAACTGGGGGCAAAAAATATTTCTGAAATTAAGAGTTTACCAATTTCCAGTTTTCTTATTAAATAACTTCTTAAGCATCATATTATGTAAGATGTTTATACATGGTTTAATATTGCATAATTTAAATACACAAGATTTTTGAAAGTTATAGTTAAGGAAATTAAAGAAAGTTTGTATGTAGTTTCTAAACTGAAAACCCCATGTGCAAATTACATGCAAAAACACCAAATTAAGTTTCTTACCCCTTTGCAGGTGTATTATTCCTGTTTCATGATTTATAGTAATTATATAGTATTGGCATTGAAAAATCTAAAAATATAAGGCTGTTATTGTGTGAAACTGGCATAGAAATTTTTATCAAATATTTATTTCTAAAGCTATACATTTATCAAATATTTAATGCTCCTAAGTAATTTTTGCAAATACCAGCATTTTGAGAGGAAATATTTTTCAAGAATAATTTATTGAAATTGAAATAATTCAAATTAGACATTATGGGAAGATTAATACCTTGAATTTATACCTGAAATTGGATCTGATCGACAATCTTTTACAGATGAGTGAATATAAACTGGAAAGATAGTCTGATGCAAATAAAATTAAAAAATAACTATGGTTTTCACATTACTAAATATTGAATATAGCAAAGTTATAAGTTTCCTTAAGGTAGATATACAAAACAAAAATAAGTTTGGTAAAATGACTCTTAATACAAATATGTGAGCATGAAATTTATAGATTTATAAATATATTATCATTTGAGTTAAAGGAATGAGTTAGTGACCATTGCTCCCTCAGTAGGAAACATATCCTAGCAATAAGTTAGTGTGAGCAAATAATTTACAATTATCTGTATATATTATCTATATGCATGCATTATTCTTTAGATAATAGAATATTATTATTCTATTAGAACAGATAATAAAATATTTTATATGAAAATGGTGGAATGGAATAAATTAATCAACATATTTATTTCTGGTATATTGCAAATGATGTAAAAAGTAATTAATCCTTAAAATCATTTTCAATATATTATTTAGTGCCATTTTAATCTAATAATTTTTTCCTATGTTCTTCTAATTTACAGGTCAAACATATGATGCTCTGCAAACACATCAAGCACTGATTTTGCAAAAATATGCTGCACAAAAATTTCTGAGGAATTTTGGCTTGTTTTTTTGGACTATAACCATAACAAGTTTAGCACCTTGTTCTATACTGCAGGGCTGAAGATTGTACTTTGGTAAGCCCTGAGCTTTGTCCCTACCCTTTGATTATTTTAAAGCAAGGTACTCAGCGGGTGAAAATATACACGTTAACTGCTGAATTCAAGGGTTTATAAAATGAAGTTTCAAAGGTATGTAAAATTAAGCTCATATATTTCAATTGAATATACAGATGTAGTGTAAAATCATCATCCTAAAATTTTTAGTAAAAGATTAGAAACATTTAAATCATACAGGTATTTTATTTTACATAAAATAACTTACCCATAATTATCACAGATTTTTCTCTAAATTATTATTTGGAATGTCATAATATCTAAATTTCATATAAATGAAAATAGGATCAGAATATTTGGAGACAGAATCCAAATTTACAGAATTAAAT